>NC_141761.1:45328848-45481771 GCF_982258835.1 Parasteatoda tepidariorum | reverse complement strand
CCTCGCAACCACTACCGGTACACAGGTTTCCGCCAGAAAAAACTCACGGCGTTTAAATAAAGTTGGTTTCCGAAAGCCTGTTCGATGCATCTCACTTCTACCACGCTATCGTCGAGAAAGATTACGCTGGTATAAGGAACGTATTAGTTGGGGTCACCAACAATGGTACAGACTGATGCTCCACGATGAATCCCGTTTCTATATGATAAGTTATTCAGGCCAGCAATTAGTGTGGAGAGAGAGGGGAACACGTTATGCACAACAGTATGTTCATAAACATGATCTGCGTGAAGCAGGCGTGCTGGTGTGGGTAGTCATCATGCACAGTGGCAGAACACCACTTCACATCTTTAAGCGAGGTGGCACTTCATCCCAGAATTATTGCAGAAAGATTATTCTGGGTCATGTTCGTCGTTTTAGGGGTGTGGAAGGTTTAGAATTTCTTTTTATAAGCAGCAATACGTGGTCACATAGGAGTGCTGAGGTATCGGACACGCTAGAAGGTGAAGGTATTCTCGTATATCAGAGCTTGCGTACTCCCCCACCTGAATCCTATAGAGTCTATTTAGGATGCCTTTTGCAGGTGTGTTTCACAAAGAACTCGCCCTGTCCGAACTGTGTAAGAGCTGATAACCATCCTGAGAAAGTAGTTGGGCCCAAGGACACTCCGATTGTTTAGTGCACAGCATAAATTACCAATGCAAAACATATATTAGAATCTGAGGAAATCATACATCTTACTGAGATACGCATAACTGTTTCATTCTAGCAAGAAGAGCCATTTTTCGTAGCTGTTTAGAAATCGTCTAAAGAACATATGTTTTACATTTAATTTTTTCTTATTTTTCTATGTTGCAAATTTGTAAAATTTTGCATTATAATAAATACACATAGTGTCCAGTAAATATGTACTTAGTTTCATTTCTTCAATCAATGTCAATTATTAGTTGTTCCGAAAAAGGTAACTGTTTCTTAGCAATTGTACTAGGCAAATATAAAAACATAAAGTTGACGGTTTTAAACCCCGTTGTTCGATGTTTTACACAACTAGAAATATGAAATATTTTCTCGCAATCGTTAGTCATCGTTTCTCCAAATTAAGGAAATCGCTAACATTATTAATAAGAAAGCACAAACTACAATCCCAATTGGTAGCAATACGGTTTAGGAAAATCCATTATTATCAGATCAGTATATTCTCCCATGTAATTAGAGTTATTTTACTTTGATCTCTAAACAAAGTAACTACTTCGGTGTCACATTAATTACAAAAAAAACTTAAAATGATCGATACCCCTGCGTTGTTCATAAAATCCATCAATTTTCATTAGTTTTGAAACACAATGAATTAATTTATGGCCTTTTCTCTTTGGGTTTATTTTTCTTAATTATTCACGTGCGTTTTCATAAACAAAGTGCATAAGCTTGTCGTAAGAATTTTTAACAAGTTACGAGAAAAATTCCATTCTTTAGAGGGATTATCATCAATTTTAATTAGAAGTTAATTATCTCACATTCGCCTTTTCTTACACTGGAAGTTGAGTTTTGGTTAATGATTCAACTTATGAAGGGTCTTACAGTCATTTTTTAATGATGTAAAGCCTAAATAATTCTTTTTTAAAATTTTTTTGTGCACAGAACTTCAGACGCATATTTTACGTCTCAGAATGACTTTAATTTCCATAACGATCTTTCTTCTTATTAAAAGTTATCGGAACTTTAATCTCATTTTAATACATCATTTTTTTAATTGGCGATTTTAGTACCTTAACTTTACCCGTCGTCTAAATAAATCTAACGACGAAAATTTATTGCAGTAGCCGTAAGTTTGTTCCTAATCTCAACTGAAGAAAAAGATAGAATGAAAAAAGTATTATTGGAAAAAAATAATTAAATTATTATTTATCACAACCGTGCAACTATATGAAGAGATATCATCAACTGTATCTAGAAAAAAACGGTTTAAAAATATTTTCTTCTATTAACTTTAATGAAAAAAATGAAGAAAAATAATTAACTTGTATTAAGTGAGTGTATATTGTCCAAAGTTATATTTATCCAAAATCCTTATTATTTTTTTTGCATTTTGTATTTTACCAAATAACTGCATACGTGGAACTATAGCAAAGAATTTGCTGTAACTTTAGAAAATTGTTTTAAAGATGTCTTCACTAACGTGCGTTTATTACGGTTAAACCAAATTATCACATAAACACTGAAAAGGGGTTAATTTGAATATTTTCATCGTGGTAACATGATTTAATTTGAAAGTTTATTTCATTTGAATATAATGTGGATATGAAGCAAAGGTCATTTTATATTTTTTTTTATACTTTTATGTTTTTTTCTTTATAAAAATCATATTAATTTAATCATATTAGATTATCATCTTGACTGCGAATAAATTGAAATATTCATAATATGTCTCCATTAGCATGTCAAAGTAGAGTTCTTTTAAGAATTTATGTCGTATTATAAACTCTGCAAACGTGCAGAATTTCAACTTTAAATAACGATAATAACGTTTATGTTTTTAAGTTTGAAGTAAATATTTGAAATAACGATGAAGTCATAAATTTATTTATCATTTTGATTTATTAAGAAATCGTGACCCAATTATATTCAATGACTACAATTGGATAATCTAAGTAGAGCTTCTAGGTCTAAAGGTTTCATTAGAGATAGTGAGTTTTTTTTCCTACCTATTGCAATTACAAGCGTTTGTTTTTCTTCTTTCTTTCTTTAATGTTCATCTTATTTAGGAATTATAATCTCTTAATATTTTTATTATTATTTTAAAATAAAATTCAGCTAAAAAAGTTATGAAGTAGCTGTAGTTCTCGACTGAAAGTGTGGATATCAAATATCTGAAGAAATATACTTATCTAAACTCCACGCGCAATGTAAATCTGTCTTAGAGACGAAGAATCAATGCTATGATATTGTTCAAACGCAAAGCCATAATTAAACAAACAGTTTCTACACCTATTTTAATTTTAACTTTAATTTAGTAAAAATAAAAAATCACCTTTTAGGATTTTAATTGGAAAAAAAACACAATTTAAAATCATATATATTCACATCAATTACCAAATATCTCAAAGTGATAAGTTAGCTACCTAAGAATATAATATCAATATGATATCAATATGAGAAACTTCAGAAGAAATCAGATTTACATCAGAAATAACGTTATGTTATAAAATAATTCTGTTATGGTCTATTAAAGTTATTTGAGGGAACCGAGTGTAAATATTTTTTCCAAACACAAAGATATGCTTTCAAAGTGCTCGTGGCTTCTTAAAAATATCGCATTAATATTTTTCAGGAATGAGAGCAAGTTTCATCATTTTTATTTTGATCACAGTTAATTAATTTGTCATTCAATCTTTTCAAAAGTAAATTACTGAAAACATTTACTTTGAATTAAAATCATTATAAAAAAAAAGTCAATTCAAGTTTTAAGCAAATTTAAGGAAAAACTCTTTTGGGGCTGGTCAAAAGTTTGATTTTTAAATGGTTTTTAAGTTGCCTTGAGATAATTTTTTCATTATACGCAAAGAACATGCATATTATTGAGTAGATGACAAGAGGAAAGGGATAAATGCTTGTTATACAATACCGAATCAAAAAATAATATTATTACACAGCACATTAGGGTTTTTTCCCTTCGATAAAAAAATTAAGAAAATCATATCCAAAATGTGGATGAAAACGAGATGAAACAAGCACTTGTATGTACAAAAAGCAAGGTTGTATGATGTTGAAAAAGTCGTATGTTTAGAATTTGATTTTTCAGGAACTATTCGACCAATTTCGTACAAATTTCGTATCTTTCCATTTAAAATTGCATTCTTTAAAATGGTGTAAAAACTGTATACCATCCAATGCAAAATCTTTCGACTGTTATTAAATAATAAAAAATAGTCAATAATTACTAAAATTTATTGTTTGCATGGAATTATCGATGCATAAACGAATTTTATAATTGTGTGCAGAATTTTTTCGATTCACTTATAAAGTTCTCGAGATATGGCGAGATTCGCAAAAAGTAAAATTAACAATAGGGAGTCCAAACTTTGGGCTACTCTCCTAACCAAACCATTGGGACCATATTTCTCAGATTGCGACTACCCTCCATATTTTGAGGTCAGAAATCTGAATCCGTTGAAAAAAAGGTATATTTATTCAGAGAAAGTACGTTTTTGTGTCTGATTTCGCAACTTAAAATATCGTCTGTACAAATTAATTAGCATATTTTACGTCTCGAAATTTTAAGATTAATTTTAAGAGTCCTAGATAATAAATTTTAAGAGACCTAGAACGTGAAAATCTGATCATTAGATCAATAATTATTCAGATTGGTCCGTTTTTAATTTTGCGCACTGTACATAAAGACACAAAAAATTTAAAATAATAAAGCTTTGCATAAAAGCTATACATAAAAATGGTGGCGTTGATGCAGGAATGAAAAATGATGGCAACATACATAGTTATCTCATTTCTTTAATTAATACTGCGCATTAAATTATACCAGATTTTATTCCTGTCTTACGCACCTTGTATATAATGTATTGTATGTTTGAAGTTATCCCTATTCCCAATTTTCAACTTCTCCCCCCCCCTTTTTTTCTTAATTTTTTTTCTCCATGAGCTGAGTATTAAGAGTAGAAAAGAAAGGAAAAAGATGCAATGTATGTGATAATTAGCTTTAAGTTTTGAGTCACCTGGTGACAGTCTTTTTAATAGCTGAATAAGTAAAATAGAAAATTAATTTTTTCAAGGAAATTAAATTTTTTTAAAAAACTGTCAATGTAAATTACGCTAGCCGAAACAGCTTCAAGCTGTCTCTTTTTTTTTACACTTTCCTTTTTTTTTCTGAAAAGCATTAACAAAGAAAAATTAAAGATTTCGAACATTTTTCATTCACTTATCGTACGTAAAGAAATACTTTAAGCGCTCTGAGCCTTAGGGAACCGTTTTGTTACAGAAAAAAAAAATTTTTTTACCCCAATAAAGCATGTCTTTTATGTATAAAAAAAACTCTAATGACAAACTGAGCAAAAACTAATCGATGTAGTCTTTTCTTTCCGAATATAATTTAACTGACATTGATGTTTTTTTAACTTTTGAACGTAACAAAAAAAATAAAACTTAAATCGTCTTTTCATTTATAAGCTGTTTTTACTTTTACTTTTCATTCAGCAAAGCTTTCAATTTTTTTAAGCAAAGGAAAAAACTAGATTTAAAAAGTTTTGTCATGGAATAAAATTATGTTTTGTTAATTAATGATTTCATTAAGTGCTTCCTAATGTTTTGGGGGAGAATAATTAAGTCAAAGCGCTATGTTAGTTGTGTTGTTGCAAATTATGTAATTTTTTCTGTAACTGGTTATTTTATTTCTTTTTCCCTGTTTTTCGTTACTTCGACATTCCTAATTATTTATTTAATTTTTAACCGACGATGACTGATGTGACTATATAAATATTCATCATTCCTTCGGAGTTTAATAAAAAAACTCAGTATTAATTTTTTGAAAAAAATAATTAAGTTTAAATTGAAGTCAAGATCAACATGTTACTTAATTTCGTATTTCGTATCATTTTTATATTTCTCATTTGAATATCGCACAGGGTAATGGGGTTTAACAGGGCTCCAATTGATTTTTTTTTCCGGTTAAATGGCTCAAATGACTATAATAGTTTTAAAGTTTAAAATTCCCATAGTTTTAGGCATCTTGATAATTTAAAAAAAAATTGCGGCAAATTTAACGAAATTAAACTCTTCTCTCACCAGAGACAATAGGATTTGAACTGACCACTGCAATAACTAATAAACTTTGGCACTATGAGAAGAATTATAAATTACTAGTGGGCTGCGTCGCCTGCTCTCTAACGCTCGCCAAGCCCCGAAAATTGCTACGCAATCTTATTTTTTTACTTCGCAAACCAAGCTCGCTTCGCTCGACACTAACCTTAGGTACATTGCAAATGCACAAAATTCTAAGAATTCAAAACAATCATTGAAATCCATATAAAACTTTTTTTTTCAAAAATTACATCTTTTTAGTAAATACTAAGTCATTAAAATAAATTTGAATTCAAATAAATGACATTTAATTCGTTAAACCTATTATAAATGTGCTATAGTATAATTCGTGATATAAATCAAAAATCGTCAAATAAATTCGTAATATATAAATTCGTGAAAAAAAGCGCTTTCGACAAAATACTAAAATAGAGATCTATCGACAAAGACTACTCACTTCTGCCTAGTTTAATAGTATGAGATTGCCGCAGCTGATGCTCGCTGGTTATTTCAGTTTCCGTTTTTAAAAGAGCTATATGTTGAGCCACCTCAGCTAGATTTGGCATGTGACATTTTTAGCGACAATCATTGGTCGATTCGCCGTGTAAGAGAAATAGTAACGTAAACAAAACAAAGCAAACGTTGCCACCGGCGGAAAAGAAATACAGCCAAAATTTGGGAGCCATATATTAGATTTAATAATTATCAGCTTTGTTAACGTTTTCAGAGTAATAATTTCCATATTTTTTACATTCGACAAAATCAGCTTTTTTAGTTAATTTAAGGGTGACTATGATTTATAAAAATATTACTTCTTTATTATCAAAATAAAGAAGCAGTATTTTCCTTTAGAGTAAATTAATCATGACAATTAAACTAGTAATTTTATAAAAAAAAAATAATCTACGATAAAAATAATAATTGCTCTGATTTTATAACCTTTGTAGTTGAACCTACATCCTTAATTCTCCAGAATATTGTTTTAGATAGAGCTATTCCAATCCTCAAAAGTTAGTTAGCTAACAAGGACATAAATAGAACATAAGCGAATAAATTGCTTAACAATCATGTCATGTATTTAATAATCTGTGCATTATTGTAGTTATGTTATATAATTACGCAGCATGTTCAAAAATTACTTTGAAAGTTCTTCAACTCTTCAAGAATCTTGAAATGTAAAAATCTTCCTAATATATCTTCTAGAGCATTCTCTATGCAATGCTTCTTTAGAAAATTAAAGGGAGGTATGATTTGAGATAGGTACAATTTAGGCACCTTTACTCTATATAAATTAAAATAAATAATACAAATATTGTAGTAATAAATTAAACTAAAATATAATTAGGGAATGTGAAATTTTTTGTTTTTTTGCAAAAAATATAGTTTATCCTCATGCAGGAAAGGAAACCGACATTTTGAAAACTATGCGAATAATTTGAGAATAGTGCTTGCTTTTCTGCCCGAAGGTACAATTACCACATAGAATAAATCAGTGTTCGCCAAATCGTTGATCACGAGCTACTATTACCTCTCGAGGACATTTTCGGTAGATCACGTTATCACTCCGATTCGCTAACTTAGGTTCTTTCACTGATCTAATAAATCAAATGCAAGATATTTTTGGAAAAAAGTTACTAGTTCCTAGGTTGGAGGCTCACATTAGGATATAAAAACGGTACTATAGCTCAGAGTCATTGTAATTTTTGCAACCAATGGTTTAAATAAAGTCAAAACTACGTTAGATCTCATTGAACTATCATTATTTTTTCGTAAATAAACACTTGAAAGTCCTCCTTTCCGTTATCAAATAAAACACAATTAAATAGTTTTATGCATGAAAGGAATTCATTCATTTTTTTTAAAAGAAGAGGAAATAGAATTTAAAAAAATAGTTTTTAAAACTATTTTTGCCAAATGTTTTGAAAATGCCATTATTTTAAATGACGAAATTTTTCTTCTCTCTCAAATACATTAATTTAAAACCTAATGTATGCAACTTGAAGAAAATTTTTAGAATGATGTTAACTTTACTTTCATTCTGAAGTATTCAATCTGCATCAGATATTCAATGATCTGCTTCTCCACCTCTTCCTTAATCGTTTCTGCATTGAAATCATTAATGCCATCTTCGAACTCAGTATCACCTAAGCCACACATTTTGTGTATCCTCCATAAGCTTTCATACAAATTATTTAACTCAGTGCGTTCACTGTTCATGTAGACCTCTGCTCTTTCAGCTTCAGTTTTACAAAGACCCATCTTGGCCTAAAAAAAGAAAAGTGTGACATAAATTAATAATCATTGACATTTAAATGTTACAGTAAACTATTAAAACCAATATGTCATTTTTTCTGTATATTATTAAAGCCATGAAATCAAATAGAAAATTATTATAAATATTCGGACTTAAGGGGGGGCCCCACCCTGAATATTTCAAAAATTCGAAAAAAAATTTATTACATTTTTCGAATCTTTGTACCCTTTCTAATGTCTGTCTAAAACGATTTCTCGGTACCTAACTTCCTTTGGAAGTTATACCGGAAAATAGAGAGTCGTCACTAAGCAGGTAGAAAGGCCCAGTCGGCCGGATTAGGAGGGGCGACGTTCTTTTTGTGTCTCATCCATTCTGTTGACGGAGAAAATATATGGACCTGGAATTGCAGAATAAAAGTTAGTCATTACTAATTTAATAATTTACTAGATTGAACAAAAGTCAAAACTTTAAGCGCGTCTTTTTTAAAACGCTGTTTTTTAACCTGGCCTAACGTTTTTCTCATGATCTATCCAACGAAATAAGCCGTTCTTTATTTTAAATTACGTAAAAATATATTCTTTAGAAAGTAGCATAGGATTTTTTTTTTTGATATTTTTATATTTCGATTTTATATTAGCATTTTAATGACTAATTTTTTAATGAAAAACTTAACTTTTTTTTTAAGTTGCCGCCATTTTGATAATTTTGCGAATATCAAAATACTGTTATGCTACTTTTTAGATAATGTCTTTATGTTTCAGAAAATCTAAACAAAATCGCTTTCCTACGTTTCAGGACTTCTAAATCCATGAGGCCAGTGAGGTGCTACTTTTTGATGACCAGCCACACACAGAGCTGCCATCAACTTATTTTTTATTATTTTGTGAAAGAAAAATTTATAAAATAGACTTAAATTGTAGCTAAATAACATTAAAAAAACCAAGGAGTCTCTACATTGTCTCTATTACTTAAAAAAAATCAAGAAAAACGTTAATATTTTACCATCTCAGGGTGGGGTCCCCCCTTAACTTATCTTTGCTTTAAAAGGTAAAGCTGATTGCTAACTTCCCTAAAATTTAAAAACGTTGGGAAACATACAAAAATTTCAATTGATGTAAAAAATTTAAAGATATTTACAACTAGTTTATAGCCAAGTGCATGAAATCAATATGATAAAACAAATATTTTGTCTGTGATCATATTTGCATGATTTGTTAAGAAGAAAAACCGTGTCATTTGACAATGTGTGAACATTAAAAATTACCCTAAATATTTTATGAAAGTTAGATTAATTTGGAACTGCATATTACATGCATTTGGGAGTAGTACAATATTAAAAAAGAAGTTCTTTAAAACGACGAAGGACATAAGTAGGAAATTTAGTAAATGGTAAAAAATTAAAATATCTGGTACTTCAGTAGCCAAAATAAAGGGTTCCTAACATAATTCATAAATCATCTTTATTATAATAAAATGCACCCAATTTGAATAACAATATAATTATTCCAATGTTTGATACAAATTTGAATTATTCAATTTTTTTCTTTTAGAGAAAAACATTCTTTAATTAAAGGCAAATAAAATAATATATCACATCACAAGAAACATCATTTTTCAAATATTCTTCAATTGATAACTAAAGTCAGAAACGAAATTTCCATTGTATGATTCATCATTAATCACTTTTACAAGATTAAAGCAAAAGCTTTATGTGTTTTTATCCCTTTTTTTAATAAACAAAAAGGAATAAAAGATGTCTGTAGTCATAGAAAAGATTTAAAATGAAATTAATCATTTATATCGAAAATGTCGTATAGTTTTCGGAATGTTTTGGATTCAATCCAACCAATGACTTTCCCAGTCACCTATTGTTCCGATTCATTTCAAATACAAATTCAATAGTTTAAGCTATAATAACCTATACAACATTATAATAATAACAAATAGAAAATGATCAAACATTGAAAAAGATAGGTGAATACAGAACTATTCACTCTGATATGAATGTTAAAGCGTTTAAGAAGAAACATACTTTGTACTTTATTATAGGCTGTATATAAAGTTGTATTATATTACACATGATTAATAATTTGAATAACTATTCCAATTTATACCGTTTTTCTTGTTACAAAGAAAACAAAAGGAAAATAGATTATTTTCAAATTTATATGAATATTGAACAATAATGTGTCAAAAAAATGATGAAAAATGTTACATTCATATCCCATGTTAATCATTAAAATGCTGAAAAGTAACATTTTTCTGCATTTTACCAAAATAAAAAATGTGTACTGTTTAAAAAAAGAAAACATGTTAAATTGTTTTCATGTTAAAACTATGTTAAAACATTAAATTGCAAAAATGTGTTTCGGTAATGAATTGCACAAAGTAACTATTTCCATTTGATTATTGGAAGAGTATTCCTTAAAATGCAAAATAAAAGAAGAATTGAACAAATCAAACCTTAGAATCAATTTTATAACAAATTAAATATTATTTTAAAAAGTAATGAACTTCTAAAAATAGAATACCGGGAGAATAATTTTCCATTAAATAAATTTAAGTGGACGGAGAAAAAAATGAATAAAGATAATATCTGCATTCCAATTTTAAGGATGATTGCACTTTATATCCTATTAAAATATCAATTACTGATGAAACTATGATTTGCTGGGAGGGAGAGGGATAACATTGATTTTTTGAATTTCTAAATTATTGCATTTTTTAAATAAATATATACCTTGAGGAGGAAGTTAAACTTTTCGAAAATTCAAATTAAATTAAAATGAAGAAAATTTTTATCATAATAAAGCATATCAGGCAAGAAGTTTTTGTTTATACAAAGAAATATGATATTATTTTCATATCATACAGCATCATATAGCAATAGCATCTGCTTTGTTTCGCAAAATATGATACTACAATATTAAAAATATCATTTTCTGAAAATTGCTGAAACCATCATAAAGTGTTGATTTAAACTGTGCTAACGAAACCATTTGAAGCATAAATATAGGACACAATCTTAAAATAAACAAAATTGGTTTAATACCTCTATTTCCAATCTTCATTATACCTTGTACAATTTAAATTTTTTTTTTGCGTTTTCATACAATCTGAGTAATATAGTTTGAAGTACCAATAATCTGTTTTATCCCTAAATCAGTTTTACTGAGAGTATAAATGATGCAATATGAAGCTCTTGTATCATTTATTTCGCTTAATTAACCAATAAGTTAGCAAAAGTAAGCATTTTAAATTTGAATATCAACAGAGCTTTGTCGAATGCTTCAAGATAGACACATGATTGGTTCTTGAATTTTTGTAAACCAATAATAGGACACTTTCTGGAAGATACCATGAAATTATTGAAGCATACTCTTTTATTTTAAGACTGTGTAACACGGAAGCAAACAGTCTCGAATCTTACAAAAAAGATATTAAAGCATTTTGGGTGAAAACAACTATGCAACATAAAATGTTACTTCGAAGAAAACATGTAATATTGAAAATTAAAAGAATATATATTGCAAATAGAAAACATTGAAAAGCTAATTATGTTATGCAACTACACGCAATTACACAATTATGTGTTTCTACTAATTGAAATATGGTGAATTTTGATTGTTGTAATGCATTGATTTTCTGAAATGATACTAGTAAATATAGAATAAAAACTTAAAAAAACTCTTAACCCCTCCCTTAAAGTATTCATTAGCATTGATTCACTTATTTTTCCTTTCATAACACCTATTATATTTTTTATTTCGAATGACAAAGCAAATAACTATAAAAAAAATATAGTAAAAAAATACAATTAAAAATATGTCAAATTATAATCGACCGAAATTATTGCCTTAAAAGTTCACTGTCCTGCCAATAAAGTGCCGTTTCAAACTCACCTTTAAGAACTGCATATTGACAGGAGGGTGGTGAATATTCATAGGTTTATTAAATTTGCATAGGGGTCAGCAAGGACTTGAAAAGATTTAAGTTCGGTGTAAGTGTTCTGACAGACAGTCATTTCCAGTTAGTAGATGGAACTGGGCTACAGCGCACTGTTGCGGACTGAAAAGAATTTCCAAAAGATCCTCAACACTCCTCCAATGTTTCGATTTAATTCTGTCATTAAGTTATGATTTGAAATGACTATTTATTGTTTGCTTGATAAGTAGCCTCATAGAATGGAATGATACTAGAGAGGATCTCATTTGAAGATGTCTCGAGCCGCTTTTTGCGAGACAGTCAGCCTGCTCGTTCCCAAAAATGCCTCGATAGCCAGGTATCCACTGAAGAACACCATTGGAATTTTTATTCTAAAATTATGGTAAAAATAACCGGTAGCTATCTGCCCATTCTATTAACAGTAAGGTTTACGGTGAAGAAAATTTTTTACCTTTATTGTTTTGAAACCATTTACAACTAGTATGATTATAAAATCATGAATTATAAAACTATGAACTGCTCGATTTTTTAAGCATTTAAAACAAGCATGGTTTCAAAACCATTAAAAAAATAAATTTAACTAGGCATAGTAGTTAGATATTTCGTTAAATAACTGGCATTAGAGACAGCAGGATACAAATTTGGAAGCGCAGGACATTGGATACTCGTCATGTGTTGAAAAGAATCGGTGAAATACTGTGGTGTCAAAGCTGGTACTTGACTGACGGACATGAGACTGACAGATTAGCCCTCTCGGCTCACAATTAACAGTTTGATTACCATCTTATTTATGGTTATTTGACTGTTTCGTCTGAATATGGTAAAATACCAATTAAATAAATCTTTATTTAACCATTTTTCCCCGAAATTTCTTACAGTCTCTAACATGTTTCATTTTCAGACACTATTCTCTCTCAAATGTTGCTGAAACTGGGAGATTTCTTTTGAATTGCTGCCTGGGAATCAGAAAATACGATTACTTGCAATGAGCGTAGGTGGTTTGTCCCAAAGGAAAAGAATTGACTTAATACACTCACTCTCATAACAATCTATAACACTCAGTTTTATAACACTTGTTGAAAATGTTACTGAAGAAAACCTGTTTTGCTTCTGGAATAAATGAATGAAAAGAAGAAAAGAATTATAACAAGCGTAATATATACTAAAGCTAAATTTTGGATAGGTTTAGAAATTTTTACTAATTTATCTTAATAAAAGATCTTTAAAAAATTTTAATATTTATTGCTTCAAACTACATATCTAATGCAGAAAAAAATTTCCAGCTTTTGAAAAACTAACGTAAAAATCCGAGCAGAAATTTTCAATAATATGAAAAATACACACAATTAAAAAAGCAAATTCTACATAAGTTCTAAGTTGCCTTTTAAAATTAAAAATAAACTAAGAATAAAGTATAGTAAGTACTTTAGATTAGAATTAAATTAAATTAAAAAATTATGGGAAGTTACTGTATTGTATGGTACTGACATTTCTGATAAAAAATAGCATAATTCTGGATAATAAAATTAAAAAATATGGTATTAAAGAAGAGAAACTCTTGTAATCAAAAATTCAATCAATTCCCACAAACCAAAATTTCAATTACATAATTCTGACTGCAGCACTGTACTAGATCTCAGTACGGTGTTGGAATACCAGTGTCAATAGTTTCTGAACCACAACAAGCCGAATTTGTAGCCATTATATCCCTTATCTCCAGCCTATTAGTTTTCAACAGACAAAAAAAATTTAAAAAACTTTATAAAAATTTTTTTTCGATTTTTCAATGAACGGAAAGACGATGCAAGAAAGTTCTTTTTCCATCTTTTTTTTAAACTGCCTAAAATTTTCTGCTTTTTTGTGATTTTATTATGATTATTTTTTGAGAATCCGAAATAAAATCATTTTTTGATTTTTTTCTCAACTTAAAATGCGGTTTTTTGTTTACTTTATTTCATGAAGAATTTTTGACTATTGCGTTGAAAATTCTATATTTTGCTTATAAAGATCTACAAAGCAGTAGAAGAGTTTCTGAGAGTAATAAGGTATCGTCTGCAGCCTTATCAAAATTCCAAAAAGCAAAATAACGCAACATACAAAATTATACTCATAGGTCCCCCTAACCTATATATATATATATATATATATATATATATATATATATATATATAACAAACAGTATATATATATATATATATATATATATATATATACTGTTTGTTATTTTTTTACTTATTATTCCCCCCCTCTTTTTCATATGTCCATAATTTTTCTTTGTTTTATTCATCATTTTGAACTTATCTAATGAGTTCTGTTTACTTGCAGCTTAAGCGCAATAAATGAAACTTATTGTTTTTCTTAACTTTCTTCGTGTTTTCTTGTATTTATTTATGTATTTTATATATATAATGTTCAAGCTGGAAAAAGTCATATAGAAAGCTGAAATAAAGACACTGAACGCCTTTGATAAAAGTATTTCGGATTTGGGTGTACATAAAAAATACGAAAATACGTGTATGTTTATTTATTTGGCAAGATCTCTAATTCTAATGATAGAACTTTCATTCCTAAAGTTTTTATTCGAAGTGCTTTTTTTAAGTAAACTTAGTCGAAGAATACTTTAACTTAATTTTTTTAGACGTATGCACCTTACGAGAAGTTTTTTAAGCTAAAATATTATTTGAACAATTTTATTTCTCTATCCAAATTTTTTGAATTCCTGATTAGGATCCTCCTCAAACGGGAAAAAGTATTTTATTTTTTCTATGTTAACTTACGGAGAATTATATGTCCTGAATTTGCTTATTTATTCAATAACCATTTAATATTTTTGAGTGATTTTTGTTCCATTTTATTCATTTGAATGCGTTCTATTGAACCTAGTTACCGAGTTTTATATAATAAGGTTGTAACTATTTTTAAAGCTGGAGCATTGTAAATCCTTTATCTATGAAAAAGAAATGATTCTGGGACTTTAAAAAACGAAAGTCGCTTATAATGTTGGCAAACTTTTTAAAGTATTGCACTTAACAATGAGTGATATTTAAACTAAAAATATTTTCAGTTCCATTTGAATTACGTAAATGAGTGATAATGGCAGAGCAAGTGATCCATTCTTCAATGTTTGCTTACTATGTCAGTTGTACCACACTGTAAGGTATTGAGCTGTATGGTAATACATATCAATATATTATACTGTCCCCATAAACCCAGGTACGAAAAAACTACTGAGCCAAACTCTATCTTAGAAGTAACTATTTTGCACATGGAGTTTGATTATTGAATGAAAGAACTTATTTAATTTTTCCGTTACCCGAGACTAAATTGGTAATCTGAACTAATTTATGGGGAGAAGTTGGTAAAACAAGTAGCAAGCATCCAAAATTAAAACGTTTTAGTCATGTTGATATTGACATACATTGGTCGGCTGTTCAACGACGGTTATAAAAAAAAATGCATTTACATTGGAGTTGAGCATTAGTAGCCATAAACCCAAAAAATTGCGTCGACTGTTCGACGGTTTTCTTCTTCATATAAAGCATATGCGGGCTAGTTCCATCAAAAAATCCTCCACGAAGACAAATTTCTCCCAATACCTGATCCAGCAGTTCCCTTGTCTTCTGGATTGGGTTCAAAATTACAAGAATACGAAGTTGGAAGGTTACAAGAATGCGAAGTTGAACATTGGTAGTCGTAAACTTCACATGGGTCAGCTGTTCAACGACGGTTATAAAATAAAAGATTAAATAATATGCATTCAGTATTGCATTTTACACTTCACATTTTCTAAAAGATTTAAGCAAATATATCTCCTCTCAGCAATAATGCTTAAAATGCAGATTTTTTTTCACATAGAAAATAGGTTTTTGGAAGTTTCCACTACTTTAATTATGTGTACTATTAGCTTGTAAACGATGAGTGTTTTCAATGACAACGAAATCCGAACCTTTGAAATTATCTTCCACACTCCAGGTGAGAACTTTCAATCTCCACAAGCGAATATTTGTCTAAGATATTTATAATAAATGAGAATAAAGTGTGATGCCAATATCAAAATAGATGAGGCGATTAAGTTAACAAAAGTGTTATGCCTATTTTGCAACCCAATTGCATTAAAGCTACATTTTGGTCTCTAATGGCGAAATGAATTTAATGATATCTAGATAATTTTAAAAATTATTTGCATCTTTAATTAGTACGTTTACCATTTACTTCCAAGACAGCTATCAAGACAATTTAGATCATTTTCCTATACTATAAAAACATCAAAAAGTTGGCTTCAAATTATTAAATGCATTTTTTTTTTCCTTTAAGAGAAATATAACATTTACTACAATGGTTAACAAAATGAAATGGTTAACAAAATTTTTTAAAAAAATATTTTAAGAAAGCATATTAAAGGAAATATTTTAAAATTTATCATCTCATGCTTGCCAACGTCTCTTGTAAACTTTTAAATTTGTCCCTGAACTTAATAATGCAAATTATTTTATCCATTCGTCGATCTTCTGACGCATTTCAAATTTGCATTTAATGCGTCTGTCTGAAGACTGGGTTAGAGGGCAATTTAATACTCTGACAAATGCTCAAAAATGTCTAACTTAGAAAGAATGTTGAATCTGGAGATTATTTTATGTATTTGCATCCTTTTATCGTAAAATTAGCGGACTTCTATGTACCGTTTAAGTGATGTTTATTATGCATATTTTATGCAACAAATTGAACCCATTTAATGTCCTTTTTAATGTTCAATAATGTAATTAACAAATTAACTTCAATTCTTAAAAGTAATGAAATAGCTATTGCAAGTTATTTGTACAAGAAGCAAGGTTAGCGTGATTTAAATCACTTATTTCAATCGTGATTTAGTTATCCAGTAGGTTGAAAATGTGTATATTTGAACTTTTGTTCACTAGTTTCTAAATTTTTATTCTCTGGTCTTTCAAAATGCAGTTATAGCTTTTTTTAATGGTAAACAGACGTTTTTGACAATTTTATTCTCTAAATGCATTTACAGAAAAATTGATTTTAAGGAATTCCCTTTGCGCTAACATACATTACGCTAAATACACAAAAGTTTAATATAGAATTATTTGAAGCTTTTTATGTAGAATTCGTTAAATGTTTGCTGTGTTTGGAACTAAAAGCTAAGGTTTAAGCGTGAAATTATTATCTTTATCAAGCTTTACTAAGAATGTGTAGAATTTATCTTTAAAAATTCAATATTAAATAATAGTTTATTTATTTTTATTGTATATTTGAAATTTTTTTTACGAATTTAGTTTAAAACATAGGTAATCACATTATTGATATCGAAAAAAAAATATTTTGACCTAAATGCACCCCAATGTGTAATAGAACTGTTAGTGTGACATAAACAATGAGTAGTAATGCTCAAATTTGCCCTTATTAAAAAAATATTTTATTTACTTATTAAAGTTTACCTTATATTTATAACTTTAGGGTTCCTGTTTACCAAAAATATGATTAAAATTTTAATTAAAACTATTTTACAAAAAGTCTGAATACAGTCGGCGCATTTAAGTGTCGATTTGTGTTACTTAAATTTAATAAAAATCTTTGATTTAAATAAATTGTAATTTTTTAAATCATTTCTTTTAAATTGATAATTTTTAAAATACGTAATAATTGAAATCAAAAATATTTTAAATAATATAACTAACAAATATATACTTTAGAGTATGGGTTTTTTAAATCTGATCTTTTAAATCTAAAGAAAAGGAGATGTATAATATGTATTTAAGAACACAATATAAAAAATTGAAAAAGTAAAATATAGACTAAAAAATTTAAAATGAATAACTGCAACAAGAAATTTTTAAATGATGATTTTCTATTGGCTGCAATAAAAATAATCTATTTTTATATTTTGCAACCTAGGAGACTTGTTGCGACAATATTTTAAATCATTTTTGAAATATGCCGGTAAGTTAAGTACATTTGAATTCGTTACTCGCTGTATATGTTAAATTTTGTATTACTATACTCAAACTACATGGAATTCATAAAATACATGGAAGTACATGAAACTCATAAAATATGTCAAAAATACAAGTGAAACAGGGAAAATATATAATATTTTTTAAGAGTAGAAAAATGTAAAAAAAAATATCAAAAAATTAAAAATATATAATCTTTTCATCAGCTCACAACATTATCTCAGCAAAAAAATGCTTTCTAATATTGTAAAGCAAAATATATCAATAATAGAGTTTGAGGAGCACCAAAAAATTGGAACGAAAAAGAACATATTAAACAAAAATTACAAAATAAAACATATGAAGCAAAAAATAGGAAATAAAATATTCTATAATAATGCAGAATAAAACACAAAATGCAACATATACAGCGAGTAGGGAATTCAAATGAACTTCCACTTACCGGTACCTTTCGAAATTGATTTGTATAATTTTCGTAACAAGTTCGCCAGATTACAAAATATGAAAATGAATGCTCAAATAAAAGATAGTGGGGTGTATTTGATGGCGCATTATGACTGAAGTACCGAAGCGCGTTTGATTTGTCAGTTATCTTGGATTGGCCCGAACTGAATGTGCGTAAGGTAACGTTATTATACTGACTAATTCAAATATAAAAAAGTTTGAATTTCAATAACATTACATCATAACAAGGTTAAATTTTAATTATAAAATTTTAATTTTAATGATTCTTAGATAAATTATTAACTTTTATTGAAAAAAAATGTATGGACATTTTTTTATTAAATATTAGAAGATTTTTAGCTATTTATTTGCCCCAATCGGATTTTCACTTGGTAAAAATATAAATTTAGTTAACTAAGCATTTTTTAATAAAATTATTAATAATTATAACATACAAATGGCTCAATTATTTCACGTGGAATTTATTTGCATTATTTGAATATCCATTGTTTGCTTGTTTTTTTTTAATTAAAATTTGGAAGAGTTTTTTATTACTTGCTTCTTAGATAAATAAATATTGCTACAAATTCTTTTAATTTTATTCACTTACTTTAAAATAGTTATGAAATAATTGTTTTTAGAAACATAGGAATTCCGTGTAATTAGTTTATTTATATTAAAAATGAAATCATTTTTTTAGCGTATAAATCATGAATGCAGATATTTTCTTCTTTCTTAATGCATAAATCCATAAAATTAAAATTATACATGATTACGAAACAATATTAATTCCTCGGAGTAAATTTTATTTAAAAAATATATATACTTTTGAAAATTAAAGATAATTAAATCAAACAGTATATATTTTTTCATTATAGAGTAAAAACATGCTAGCTAAAAGTGATGAAAAATTAGATCCTTGCGGTATTCCATCTATTTGAACAAAAATATGCTTTCCATTATAAAGATAGTTTTAAAAAGACATTCTTAATTAGATTTTATCATTAATAAAAATCGCAATTCAGGATATTTTTATAATCGTAGAAATAACTAAAAAGAACATTTTTTAGTTTAAAAAGGGGATTTTATTTTGTTTAATAAATTTTAAAATAGGTTGTGATTGTTTGCGGTAATCCAAGAATAACCTTCTTTAATTATATTTTTAATAACTTTATTTCTTATTATTATACTATTTTAATGCTTATATTAGTAATTAGAGAAAATGGTCTCAGGTTTAGTTAAGTAACTATTAGACTCACAGGCGATTGTTCGAATTTTTATAAGAACATCATGAAATTTAAGACTGTTAATTAAATATGGAAATTGTATATTATTAATTTTTACACACAGCTAATTTTTTCTAATGATAATATTATTATTTAAATTACGAAGCTTAAAATTTTTACCATTATTTAACTCTGTATTAAAAATCTCGACATAGAATATTTTACAGAAGATAGCATAATTATTGTTAGCTTTGTCTATGGGGATAATTACAAAATTCTTTTGTAGTTGCTTAATTGCACTACCAATTTCAAATAAATTTGTTGAATCGTTACTGTTATTTAAATTTTCTTGATTAGTAAAAATAAAGTTTTTAAATTAATAATAAATATCCCATTTCCATTCTGTTAACATACCTAAAAGTAAAGAGAATCATTTGGTATCTTTAAACAAAAATTATAGAGTTCATTAAAGTAATTTAGAATTTTATTAGTTGATACATGATAAATATATGGTAAATGGGTCTAAATGGGCCTTCCAATATTAAATTTCTTAGTTTCATAATATTTAAGTATAATAAGTTTTATATAATATTTAAATTACCAGTAATAACTTATTTACGATGTACATCCTCAAATTATATTACCCTTCTTCTTCACGTGACATTCATAAACGGTTCAACACATAAAGAACTTCAACAATATGGCGGACATTTCGTAAAAATAGATAAAATTGAAATCAAATCCACTCAGGTAGTAACTAGCCTTAAAAATATTGTTAATATGTCACTTGAAACTAAGGTATTAGGATTGGAGGAGTAGGTTTCAGAATTGGAATATTTAAGTACAGTTGTGCTGTGCATTCGGAGCAGTTGCCATTAAGGTAATTTCGAAAGGTGACCAAGCTGGTGAACAAAAACAACTAATAGTAAAATAATATTTTTCACCATTTTAGTTAAAAATATTGACTATTTTAACGATAATATTGTTTTTAATAATAGAAATACATTTTATCAGATGCTTTGATTAAAAAATATTTAAAAAAATTGAAGGAAATAAACCAATTAAAACTAGATAATCGATTTTCATTACTTTTTTAGAAAAAAAACATGATTTTTTTTGCCAACCTTGGTTAAAAATATGATCACCTACTTTAAAAATGAAAAGTAAAACTAGCAGGATTTTCATCACTTTACGGAAACTACGGTGCGTTTATGTCAAAATATTTTTTTTTCGATATCAATAATGAGATTACCTATGTTTTAAACTAAATTCTTAAAAAAATTTCAAATATACAATAAAAATAAATAAACTATTATTTAATATTGAATTTTTGAAGATAAATTCTACACATTCTTAGTAAAGCTTGATAAAGATAATAATTTCACGCTTAAACCTTAACTTTTAGTTCCAGACACAACAAACATTTAACGAATTCTACATAAAAAGCTTCAAATAATTAACTTTACGTACTTTAGATACATTTTCGTTAAATTGTATGAATTTTAGTTTTTACTTTAACACGGTTATAAAAACCTTGATTTACGGCACTCGATTAACTAACAATTGTGTAAGTTAAAGAAGGCATTAATGCATTCTTTTAGTTTGAGAAAATACTGTGAAAAATTATTGTTTGTCAAAACAACACTCTTAAAGTAAAGGAAATAATGTACAATACGCAAAAAAATAAAAACACCCTGAACTCCGACTTTAGATCTAATGATCGAATATTCGCGTACTAGGTCTTAATCTTAATGATTTGAGGGGGTGGTAAAATCAACCACAAAAGCGTACTTTCTGTATCTCATTTTTTTTATTCATTTCTTTACATTCTTTTAAACTGAGTCGGATTTCTTAGGCTCAAAATTTAAAATCCCAAATTTTAATTCTCTTAAACTTATAGTTTTTTACATTATTTTTAAGACGGTAATTTTATATGTAAAAACGTAAAATTTAAACTAAATCGTTCAAATTTTGACAAAGAAAAATTACATTCTTTAAATGATATAAAAAATTTTATACCCTGCAATTCAAAAAACTTTACGACTATTTTCAAACAAATTAGTAAAAAATTTTAAATAATTGTTGAAAATTATTTTTTGGATAGAGTTATCTTTGGATAAAGGAGTTTTATATTTATGTGCAAAAGTTTTCCAATTCTGTCAAAAATTTATCAAGTAATAGCGAAATATGCAAAAAGTAATATTAACGTTAAGATATTTAAACTTTCGATCTGCTCTCCTGACCAAAATATAGAGACCATATTACTCAGATTTCTGTTACTCCTTATACTTTGGGGATCAGAAATCCAGATCCGTCGAAAAAAATGCTTATTCAGAAAAAGTACGTTGTCTGATTTCATTACTTAAAATATCGCATGCACCCTCTAATTAGCATTATTGTGATCACCCCCTAAAACCATTAACATTGAGTTTTAGTTGGTGAAAATCCAATAATTTTTTTTTCTTGTGTGTACTGTACACTGTTAAAAATTTCTCGGGAAAAAGATTAAATAAAAATATATTTAATTTGTATTTTAACATATTCAAACAAAACAGTCAAGTCAACATAATAAAATGGTATTCCAGCTGAGAGAAAATTGTTTATTAACTATTTTCATTTAGTAGGTTGAAAAACCAGAATATATCCGCGCAAACTAGACCCACACCCAATTAAATTTCAGCACGCGTTCAATTTTTCGAAAGATAAAAGTTAAGCCATATGATAGAGATTACGAATTCATATTTTTATTTTCCATGATCGGATACTTCATAAACCTATAATAACAAATGTGTGTTGAACTCTATCTGAGTTACTTAGCTACTTGCAGCTGGATAAATTTTTTAGTCGCGAGGGCAAATGTGTCACTCTCATAACTGGATGAACGGAAATCCCAGTGTCATCAACGTAATATTTTCTCCGTTATTTCAACACATGAGAACTTTCCAATATGTTGCACCACTCAATTGGTGACCCTGTACTATCGGACTCCCTCATAGATGACAGGAACACAAAACAAGTCGTTTACCACTTCTCGTCTAGCATGATGGATGACACCACTAGATAAACTAATTAAGCCATAATTCCGTAGTTCACTTGACGAAACTTAGTATCTAACTCCAATGTCCAATACCTAATGAAACGCCTAGCATAACCTAACTCCAGCAACACAAATGACAGCAACACAAAACTTTTTAACACAAAGCGTTCAGCACTTCCCGTCTAGCATGATGGATGACACCACTAAATAAACTAATTAAGCCATAATTCCGTAGTTCACTTGACGAAACTTAGTATCTAACTCCAATGTCCAATACTTATTGAAACGCCTAACATAACATAACTCCCATGCCCAATTAAATTTTCTTTTTTTGGTTTTGAAGCCATGCTAAGTTTAAATAGTTACGCAATTGTATCCACAGTGTTTTTACCAGTTGTAAATTGTTTCAAGCCAGTAAAGGTAAAGAAATATTTCTAACCATAAACTTTAAAATTAATCGAATGATAAATGGCATTCGTTTTGTTTTGAATATTAGCACATCTTTAACTAATCATATTGGTGAAATTGATTTACATTCATAATCATTTTCGTTTAGCAATAGTGAAATAACTTGATTTCAAAATTTAAAATCATTTTATTATTTAAACTCGTCACAAACCTTTGAACAATTACATTTTGTGTATAAAATTTTCAATTTTTCTTTTCAAGACATTTGTCCTTGTGACGCTTTTAAATGTTGCATTATGATGCAATTGCTTGCATAAAGGGTTAGAGGCTAATTTAATACTGACACAAATCACACTGTCTTACTTAAATTACTTTTATTAAATCCGGGAAAATTGCTTTTTTGCTCATTTGTATTCTATTTTGAAGGTCCTGAAATGGGTTTAGAAAGAGTTTCTTAACTTTTTTTAGATATATGTGACGTAATTCTGAAATAAACGTATTCGTTTGACGTCAGCTCTTGCGAATACAATTATAATAACAAGTGAATTCCTTACTGTAGAATACCAACGCTTATTACAAAAAAATGAGCTGCTTACATTTTTTATTTATTTATTTATATAATTTAACTAACAACTAACTAACAAACTGAAACTTAAAATGTGTTTTCTTTTCTATTTCTGAAACGTAATTCTCCTTCGAAAGCGTATTCGAATGTTCAGAATAATAATTAGAAAAACGGGAGACTCGATGGAATTAAAATTGCATCACGTGTGTGTGTTGAGGGTAAAGAAAGGAACGTGGTTATGGGGCGTGGTTCCAACACGCACGTGTTCTATTTATGCACAGAAAGATTCGAGCCCCGGGCCATTAAGGCATGTAATTAGTTACCAACAGGTAATGAGTTCAATTCAGGGCTTTAATCAGACGACGGACTTGGATTTAAAGAAATTGAATTATTTTTCTAAATAGTCCATTAATCCTGAAAAACCGAAAGGAATAAACGAAAATTTGACGTGTTTATAGAATTTTCGTAACCCCCACCCCCGTAACTTCACTTAGAGTTATTGTTAAAGGAACAAGACAACTTAGTGATATGTAATGTGATTAAGCTTAAAAGAATTAAATTGTCTCCACTGTAAAATTGCAAAATGAATACTTTCGCAACTAATCTACGAATAATTAAATTAAGACATTCTTTTATTGCTCTAAAAATGTGTCGTTTACACGAGTTCGTTTAAAATAATATGTATTTTTTTACTGTTTTGTTTGTTAGAAACACCTTCATCACGAGAACGATTTTTAGGGAATAAATAAAAATATGAATTTAATTTTCCGTCATGCTATTGGTTAATTATAAAATGATGAAAGCAAGTAACATGCATTTGATGCCTTAAATGTAGGGATAAAATTATTTATTTCATTTTAAAAGCATAAAAATTGTCTTTTAGAAGAAATATATATATATATATATATATATATATATATATATATATATATATATATATATATATATATATATATATATATATATATATATATATGAGGCTCTATGAGGCTTCACACTGGTGATATTAAAAAAATAATAATAATGAATAAATAATTTAAATTTTTTAAAATTGCGTACTATTGATAATTCAAAAATCTTTTTGTTTCACTATTACGAAGAAATGAGAAAGAATGTAATAGTTTCCTCATATCCAAGGTAAATTCTTTATAAATCAAAATTACGAGATAATAAAATATATTTAAAATTTTTCAGATGATTCGTTTGAATAGGGCCATAAATGCAAAATTTTTCTAATCGACGCAAATGTTATGTATATAAAATATGAAAATTAAATGATAGTATCTGAAATTAGAAGGACAGAAGAAAGTATTTTAAATTAAATTTAAGAAATTTTTTTTTAAAAAATGAAGGTGAAAATTAGATTCTAAGCAATTCTATCCTAGGGATACAGCAGAAAATAATTTTTGTTAAAAGTTTTTCGTTAGTACTGATTTATCTTACTTCTGTTTTTCATTAAATTGTTAATTTTTTTATTTTAAAATTTTCATACGGCGATCATTAATGTGTATAATTTTATGCTTTAACTTACTTTTTTTTACAAATAATCTAAAATATATTTCAATGACCACAATTAGCTTAAATGGAAATGGTAAAAACTACTGCTTCGTTTATTATACTATTCATATTTTTATGAAGCATTTATATTCATTTAAAAACTCCGATTTAAAGTAATCAATTTTGAAACGAACGTTAATTATTTTTGCATTTGAAAATGCCAATAAAAATATTGTTATTTAGAAAGAAAAAAAACTCTTCTCAGAATTTAATTGCCAAATTTATTGAAAATGTTTCTTTTATTAAATTAGATTCGGGCCTGTAATGGGGAAATTTTATAATCGAAATTCTGACCACTTTTCAACTAGCAAGTACACTCAAATTTCTTTTTGCAACACTATGCCTGGAGGCAATAAAGCTTTCATTGGTATCATTAGAACTAACGGAAGACATTTATCACCAAATAGAATATTTTGTTAATCCAAATTTTCGATCACCTTCCGAATAACTAAGGTACTCCAACTTCAATTGCAGCTCTGTGTCCTAGAACAAAATAAGTTTTAATTTCTTACTAACCACCACAAGCAGATTTTGTCTCTATTATCGCTTCTGAAATTTATCGCTTCTGAAATTTATCGTTGCTAATTATTTTGACTAGTTTTTGAGCAGCTAGTGTGCTTAAATTGTAAATGGAGCTCTGTGTTAGATGACAATACAAGTATCAATCATTTTCTGATCAGCTCTTAACAGATTTTTTTAGCTACTTCAACGTCTAAGAAAACTTGATGCACATCGAAATTTCGATCTCCTTCTAACAAGCTACCATGCTCAAAATTCAAACTAGTGTCTGATGCTAATCCAATTTAATATTTTTTTTAAATAATGCGAATAAAATTAACGGCTATACTATCTGTTATTTTAAATTTAAGTAGGAACGAAATTAAGTAACTCAAAGAAACTTAAAGGCATAAAACTGAAATAAAAATTTTAAAAACTGCTCTTTCAAATTTTTTAAAATATTTTAAATTGGAAAAATTGTTTAATTTGTGTGTTACCTAAAATGGGTATCAGGTCTTAACTAACAAAAATCGCATCATTTGCAGTAAAAAAATTTCTATCACCGTCAAAACCCCTGACGTCTTTCGAAAATGCTGAGGTCTTCATATTTTGCTCTAGGACTCAGAAAACTAAAATTGTTTCCTACTAAGCTCACTTAAAAAACGTAATTTTAATACATTTTAATTTGTTGTTTTTAGATGAAACATTTTTAAGCCCGTTATTATTTTTACCCGTGCATTTTTGGTAAATTAGGGTCATAATTTTATATCAGATTGCTTACCAATTAATGTTAATAAACGCTGCAAATTTAAAACAGAAGTTGCATATCCAAAAAAAATTTAAATAATAATCTTGCCCACTTCTACTATTTCAATTCAATTTGTTAACTCTAACGTCAAAGTAGACAATTAAGAAAAATCCACCCAATTAATTTTTCAACCAGAATATTAAAAAGGCTCTTAAAATGTAACTGTATAAGATCCATCTCTTCGTCAGCAAGATATGACTGCTCTTGGCGAATAAGTACGCGTTGGGTAAAATTAGAGATCTTTTTTATGTCTGATTTAGAAAGGCACTTCCCCGATGGCGTTTTTAATATACACTCTATTTATAGATTAAATTGAATAGAATTTATCCCTGCTATAATTAATGAGTCTATAAATTTACAAATTATGGAAAGTGTAGGTTTGATAAAATACACAAAAGTGTAACAAACATCTTCGCTCTTATGAAAATATTTTTTTTTAAATATGCTGCTGTAAATTAAATGATAATAACTATGAAGTGTTTAAGATTGTTTTTAATAGTTTAAACTATACTAAACCACTTACTCCGTGAATACCATTTTTGTCATAATCTCATAAATAAAGCGTAATATAGTTTAGAAAAATACGCTTTATTTCATAAATAGTTCATCGTAATTCCCTTAACAAGAATATAACATTAATTATAACTCGAAATCTTTAATTTATAGTTTAAAATTCAATATCATTTGCACCTTTACCAATAGAATTTTCATTATTTTATTTTAGAATCAAGCGAAACTTAAATAAAACCGTTTCTAAAGATGGCAAGAGTTCGGTAAGTTAGCATAAAAGTAATAAAACAGCTTAAGCAGGTAGCACGAAAAAGTAATTAGTGTCAATTGGTTGATTCATCGTTCGGTCCCGAATAAAGCCATAGGTTTCAAGTTGTTAAACCACCTGATTGGTAATTCTATTTGACATATTCAATTTATCTTTCAAGTTTCCTCTGAACTTTGTTAAATAACGCAGTTTGAAAGCTTTTCTTTTCTCGCAGAAATATTCTAAAGAGTGGAGGATAAGTTTTAAAAGTCTTTGAAAGAGTAATGCTGAAGTAAAAAGACTATTTAATTAAATTTGAGGATACTTAATGAATACTTTGTGAAGTACTAACATTCAAAACTTTCGACATTACATAATTACGTCTTGAAATGCCTCCTTATAATTATTTATTTTAACTTAGTTTTCAAATAGTTATTTTTAGATTTTCTAATTGCATGTTTCGATGCTTATTGCAAGGTTAATTGATTGTTTATTTAATAAAACTTGTTTCAAAAGATATTGTGACCTATTTTATTAATTTTATTGCTAATGAAATTTAAAATGAAAACATTAATAATGCTAGCATTTTATCATGAAAATAATTCCATTTAAATACATTTTAACTGAAAAATAAAAATTTAGAACTTCAAACCTCAAAAAAAAGTTTTTGATCATGTTTCAGATTTTACAACTGATAATTTTTGTTGTCTCAAGAGATGTACAAAAAACTGTACTTATTTTTATATATTAATATATTAATTAATTATATATCATAATTAATAATATATTAATTAAAATTAATTATTATTAAAATATTTCTAATTTGAATTCAATTAAATCAGAAGAAGAATAGTTATGGTATGAAGTTATAATGAGTTTTATAAGCAAGCGCAAAAAAAGTTTTTTTCCCCACAGTTTGAAGTATCATAAAGTTCCCAAATTTTCTAAAATAACATCAAGATACCGAGATTGAGTATAGAAAACAAATTAGAAACTGCATTTTAGTTTCTTCTGGCAAATAACTATCACTGATTTGATTATTTTGTTAGGATTAACCTCGATGCTGATTCTTCAGATATTGATGAGAGCGACCCGTAATGGTTTTAGTAATTTTTCTTAATTTTTTCACCATCATTTTAAGTATATAAATTAAAAGATTTGCTTACAGGTGTATAGCACTTCAAGTTAAATGTACTCTTTACAAAAAAATTTCTAATGTTAGACAGTCTTACTTGTTTCTCGCTTATTTCCCATTTTAGTTTCCTTTCAGAAGTTGATATGGACTTGAGTAAATTTCGATTTTCTTCTTTCAGTTCATTAACTGTATTCTGTGTGTGATTGATTTCTTCTAATAGATTTTCTAGATGAGTAAACATAGTTGAGCCTTTGTCTTCAGCCAATCCAAAGATCTCTCTCATTTGTTGGGGTGTCCTCCGACCAGATGCTCTAGCTATCTCCATATAAGTTTCTTCATCTTTTCGTAAGATTGGCTCCAAACCAGTTACACCTTTCTCTATAAGATCTCCGGTGACCGCAATCCTGTAAAAGTGGTTGTTAAACATTTCTTTTAGTAAACACTGAATGAAATTCCTTAAATATATTGAACTTAATTAATATTGCATTTGGTATTTTTATGTTTAAAGTTCCTAAGCAACTATTTACTTTTTAAAAAAGCATACATTTTAACATGAAAATATAATTTTAAAAACTTCATTCGTGAAACTTCATGATAACTCCATTTTCTTCGCTTTTTTTACTTTTTATCATATATTGCATTTTAAAAATAAATGTTTTTCAAAAGAAATTTCCAGTTAATCATTTAGCAGTGATAGGCTGTAATTCGCTTTAAAGTTTTTTTTTTTATCTGTGATAATATTAAACAGCAATTAACAGAACTTAAAAAATATATAAATTGTAAAAATAACAAATTAATTATAGCAACTAAACGCAAATGCAAGAAAACCAACATAACATGAATACTCAATTGAATTTATTTCATGCATTATTGGAATTCATAATTCTAAAAAATGTGTTCCCAATTTTTTAAAACTGCATCTTATTTTTTACTTAAAATTGCTCTTCACATTCATAAAACTCTTTTAATAAACTAGTAAAACTTGAATATAAAAGGAAAAACGTTCAAAAAGCCCGCATGGTGAATTCAAAAGATTTCTGTGTTAAAGCAAATAAGACCATTTGATCGGAATTCTCTTTATCGTAAAAAAATTCGTTTTCCTTTTTTACTCTTTCATCCAATTTCATCTTTTTTTTCCTCTTTTATAATCTGTTTTGGTCTGTTAGTAAAAAAAAACCGTTTCATTTTAAAAACTAACCTATTGTATGTCTCCGTCGTTGAACTTCTATTAATTTGATCAAAGCAAAAATAATTCATCTTGAAAAGAATTTATTTTGATTGAAAGTTTTATTTTGTATAAAAAGCCCTTCTTGTTATTTTAAATTAGAGAATTTAATAACTATATTACTCATTTTGAATTCAATTCCACTAAATTGATAAAAATTAAAAAAGAATATCAACATTTTTGAAATATAGTATATTCTTATTTTCTTCTTAAGTACTCTAAACGGTCATTGAAAAATGTCAGAATTAAATATTGTATTATGTAAATTTAAAAACAAAAGTAAAAATGAATTTTGAAATAAAATATTAAAAGTAAGTTTTACATACTTTTAATATTTAATTAAATTCTATTACCCACTTGAAAGACATTAAGGCAATAATCAATATTTCTTCATATCTTGTGAAGCAATTGTTGAGTTACAGTTTTAGTCCAATAATAATAGTAAAAAAGGGTGTTTCTTTGGAAAATTAATACCCAAGGTATTTTTTTTTTGGTAGGAAGCTCTGTTATGTTTATATAAGCGATGCTAGAACACTCCCTCACTCTGCTTTCAGCACGCTTCTTACTTTCTTCAGAGAAATGATGGCGATTTGAGGGAAAGAATTCTAAAATATGCATTTTTATGAGGTAATGAGATAAGTGAGGCAATATTTTTAGTGTATTTTAATTCTGAATTAAATTAGATCACTTCCAAAACAATCGGAAAAAGTTATTAGTTAAATTTTAAGAACCAAAAAGGTAATGTACCTGTACCTATTTATGCAACTAAAATTTCTTTCTAAGCAAGAAAGGCGGCATAATTTCCTATGAGGTTTCTTTTCCCTTTACATTTAATCGAATGAGACTATTCATGAGTTAATGGAACGAACAGTTCAAAAGTTGCAAGTATTTTCCTGTTCAAAAAGTTCTATTTTTGGAAGTGTATCTATGTACCTATTTGCTTTGCTAAATAGGAACTATCTGAAGATATGAGGTTGATTTTCCAATTAAATTTCTATGCTGAATTGGTTGGAATTGAATGAAATTAAATTTTTTGAAATGTTTTAAAGCTGTTAGGGTTTTTTGTAAAGGAACATTGTACTATTTATTCAAAGGTACCACTTGCAACATTTCAAATATAAGCCTTCTTGAATCATGTCTTCATTTTTTATATCACAATATAAGATGGGTAAATAACTAAAAAATTGTTCTTTTTGTGCACAAACCTCTCACAACTTCTAAACTATTTACCTTATCGATTCCAATCTTATTTCATCCAATTCATGTATGGAAAAATAATTACAACTAAGTTATTACAATTAATAAATACAATTAATAATTATAATTACAATTAATAATTATAATTACAATTAATAATTATAATTACAATTAATAATTATAATTACAATTAATAATTATAATTACAATTAATAATTATAATTACAATTAATAATTATAATTACAATTAATAAATATAAATAAGTTATGCATTGTAAGCAATGCATAACTTATTTTGATACTAATATTCAATGCATAAAAAAGTCAAGCACAAAATTGTACTTTTACTTAATAAAACCCTTTTAACCCCCAAAGGCCTGAATTTGTTACACACCGTGATGTAAAAAAAGATCCTGTTAAAAATGTGATTACTTGTTTGGCTTAATGAATATTTTCTTCTGTTTGCTACACTTCTTAAATTTTCAAAACAAAAAAAACACTTGTTTGATGTGGAAACAGTCCTTTATTAGAGTTGAAGAATACTCATAAAAGTTTCGAAATTCGCGTGACATATATGTCAAAATGGGTTAACTTCTAAAATAATAGTCTGATCATTTTGGAAATGGTCTTAATCAATTTAGCGTTGAAAATTTATCAGACACATTGCCTTATTTGCTCACCTACACTGATTGACTATTGCTAAGGAACAGTTACATTTTATGTAATTTAATAATAGGCATTGCTTGAAAAAATGAAACTAAGTACTTATTTAGTGAACGCAATTTGAACTTATTATAATGCAAAATGGTACAAACATTGTCGCATCAAAAAATAAGAAAATTAAATATAAAAGATATGCTCCTCAGATTATTTCGAAACAGAATATTGGCTCTTCGTGCCAGAATGAAACAAGTATGATTATTTCAGTAAGATGTATGATTACCTCCGACACTAATGCATGCTTTGAATCGGTTTTTCATGCTGTTCATTAAACTGTCTGAGTGTCCTTGAGGGATGTTTTCCCACTCCACTCTCAAGGCGGTTATCAGCTCTCGCACAGTTCAGGCAAGGCGTGTTCCATTTGAAACCAGCTTGCAAAAGGCATTAAAAGCAAACTCTATAGGAATCAGATCCGAGGAGTGCGCACAGGCAATTGTATTAGGGCAATACAATGATACCCACTTTCTTAGTGTGTCCGATACCACAGCAGTCTTGCGTGTGTCAGCACTCTTGTGCTCAATGTTGTTTATAAATGGAAATTTTGGACCTAGCACACTTCTAAAAAGACGAACATGATCCATAATAATCTCTCGGCAAAACATCTGGGATGTAGCGATACCTTGCTGTAAGATGTGAAGCAGTGTTCTGCCATTGCGCATGATACCTATCCACACCAGAACACCTGGGCCACACCTATCACGGTCATGAACGTAATATTATGCATAACATATTAACTTCTCTCTCCACACCGAGTAGTGGCTATAATAATATGTCTCAGTAAAACGGAATTTGTTATAGAACATCAGTCTGGACTACTGTCGGGGAATCCAACCAATATGTTCCTTACACCTGCATAATATTTCTCGACGATGGCGTGGTTGATGAGATATGCATCGGACAGGCTTGCTTGAATCAACTTTATTTAATCGTCGTGAGTTTGTTCTAGCAGAAACCTGTGTACCGGTAGTGGTTGCAAGGTTTACAGCTATCTTAATAGGAGTGGCATTTCTGTTCATTTTCACTATTAGGGAGGCATATCGATCTTCTTGAGGAGTGGTATTCCTACCACGACCACCGGCATGCTTTCGCATGGCATTTTCTGCTTCAGCGGCCTTTTTTGAACGCAAGATAACACTTTTTAACATTTCATTGTTGTGGCCACATTGTTGCGGTTACAGTGTTGATAATGTTGCGTGTCTACCAATATGATTATTCATTTCCAATTCACTAGTATATAAGACATGTTAACTCAATTCTAATCAGGGTACCTTTTCATAGATGAATGTTGACATTGTCGATATGACTCTCCCCTCATTAGTGACCTTTGGACGGGATGTGAACACGCCTACCTTGACATAAAGACCAATTTTGATTTGAGCACTCCTAATTCGATGAATGGTTCACATTGAACAGTTCACTTGACTCTTGTGACAGTGACATTTTTCAGCTCCTTGCTCTCTTGTTACTCAGTCACGATCACACACTACGCTGGCTCGTATGCACTCGACTGCTAATGGTGACACAGAAGCAATCACGACCATGAACCTAATATAGCTCTTACGATTAGCACTCAAAAGTGCGGTGATCTTAATACAGCATTCGCAGTTTCTCACAAAAACAGCAACTAGTGGTATCCATTCATCGAATTCTATCTCAGATAAAATTCTGGTGCAGGAGTATAGTAGCGAGTCTACCACTACAATTATTCAAATCCAATTCAGTAGTATATAAGACATGTTAACTCGATTCTATGTTGGGGTACCATTTCACAAATGAATTAACATATGATTAACATATGATATGATTCTCTCCACAATACGTTAACCTGCTTTCAGTCGCCCAACCGCTCGTCCACGGTCGTAAGCTTCGAAATGTTATCTTGCTGATATAATTATAGCAGCACCACCTTGAATGTTACAGAAATAAAGTCAACAGCCTACAGTGTTATATTAGTTCAACTCCTAACAACATGAGTTTTCGAATGAATTAAGAACTTGTATACACTACCCTTTATGCTGTTTACGGGTCCTGCTCTATCACGCACTATGCGCTTGATTTTACGGTAATTTTACGAGCCGACGGGAACGCCACTTTACATAAATCAGTTGTTCCTTAGAAATTGTCAAGCAGTGTAGTAGAAATTCAGTTCTCCCCTTCAAATCACCCTCATTTCCCTCTAAAAAAGAAAGAAGCGTACAGAGGAAAACATGGGAGTTTTCAGTTACCATTCATAAGGACATAACAAAGCTTTTAAATGAAACAAAATCTTGGGAAATATTTTTCCGAAAATTATGTCTCATTTCACTTGACTATTTCAAGTGTGGCTATAATATGATTCAGGTGAAAGATAGAATTATATGGAACAGTAGGAAAGCTAACATAGTTCAACTACTTTTCAATGTAAGAATTATTTCCACTGCAACATTTTTTTTTCTATTACTCAGCATGTATGAAATAGAACTACCATTAAATCCTAGATATTAGCTAGATTTTATGATGAGTTGTTGATGGTTCAAATGCGATTTTCTGAATAACTTATCTCGAATTTTATGACCAGTAAAATATTTCAAGACAAAAAGATATTTCTAAACCATTTTAAAAGGATTTGCATTCCTTTTAAGAAAAAGCCACAGTGTTATACATAAAAAGATATGAAAACAAATGTTTAAAATCTATAGACTGCCCGAAATGTGTTGAAACGGACAAACATCTCCAGGAATAATCATTGGATCATAATTCTCAAAATACACAATCCACATTTTCAGAGGGTGGGGGAGGTTAGAGGCTCTAGTTTTGCATCATTTATTTCTTCCTTTAAAAGTACTTCACGTTATTATTTAAAATTTTTGATTCGATGCGTACATTTTTAATCTAGACTAATACCAGTCAATATTGGGAAAAACATAAAGATTAAGGATTCATAGCAAGTGTGAAATTACATTCTGTGGGAAAATGTCTAACGTGGTTAAAAGATATTGATTTGTTCACCAAGAAAGTTTTTAAAACAATGTAATCTCACGTATTGTTTTACGGTAATTTCATGCAATCCATACAATAAAGAGAAAATGGAATGGAAATTTAATTTCGAGATTAAAATTTGCATTAGTTAGGCTGAAATGCATGTATTCATATACGAAGTGATTAAAAAGAACGCAAATTATTAATTATTGAATCGTTATCATTTAATGCGGTAAAATCAGGTCCAGAATTGATAGTAATGCACCAAGACAATTAAAAAAAGTTAAAATATTTTTTTATTCTTATTTGTTGTTTTTTTCTGGCAACTTAACGTAAACAAAAAGCGTTTTTAACAGTTGAACTCATTAAAAGTTAAGCCAACTATACTATACTTATCATCCGTCACCCAAAATTAATGAATTACAGACAGCTCTAAATAGTTTAGATTTAATGGAATCAAGCATTTTTTCAAAAGAAATGTCAGGCATAATTTTTTTTTATTTAAATTACCGTGGATTTTCCATTAGTGTTATTTAAGGAAATAAATTTCAAAAAGTGTTAACATTTTTTTTTATATTTCTAAAGCCAGAGGCCTCGACGAAATGTAACAAGTTAAAAAAACAAAGAACAAGGAACAATAAAGAAAGTTTATTATCTCATTCGGCTTCTCAGTTCCCAGTACTGTTCCACCAAGGTGCCACAAAGTCTTCCACAGTAAAACATATGATAGTCTCATCCACATTGACATGATGCCTTAAAAGATTTAATTAAGAATATTAAAAAAGATATCTAGTCGGATAGACATGTTGAGTTAACATCTAAACATTACTTCCGCCTCATGGCAGGACCAGTCGAGTATGTAAAGTTTCTCTGAGAATAACAAAATTTCTGAAGAGGTTTGAGAGACCTCAGCTTTTCTTGATGCAGAGAGGAAAAAGAATTCTTAATGAGACGCTTGATAGTGCTAAAGTGGATATTATTATGCGTTAATTGTAACACCATCATCCGTCTTCTCTAGCTCGTGAGTCTTTTCATTACCACTTAGTCAGAGATCTACTGGAGAAAAATGATCTTATCCATCCATTCAAACTTTTTTATGAATTGTTGACAATCCATGATATCCCAAGAGGTTGGGTCACGAGTCACGCCAATACACTCAATAGAAGTTCTGGAAGCGGCGTGGATGACAGCCTTTTGAAATCTATCACAGTGAACAATTAATTGTATCGGAGCTATCTATCAAGCCAAGACCTCTCTCTATCAAGGGTTGTTCGAAAATTTCCCATGGGACGTTAAGAGATCAATTTGAAAAAATCAGGAGACGATATTGAAACTTCAAAAAGTTCAGTGATTTTTAGACTGAGATTTTGATTGAAGAAGTGTAGCACCCCGTTTAGTGATATCATAAAATAAAGTTATTGTCAAGAAAGCTTAACTATCTGTTACGAGAGAAAAATGTTAAGTAATTTTGAATAATATCATCGCCCGAAAGTTTCCAGTATTTGTTTCTGGTGAACGGAATAAATTAGAATCAATGTTTTGTTGGAAATAGTGATAGCTTTCTTGATGTTTTAAAACAAATGTTTATTTTAGAAAAGAAAAATAATGAAAAAATAAAAAATGAAAAAATTGCTCTTCAGTTATAACACTCAGCACATTATGTAGGGGAAACGATCTTAGGGAAAGTTACTATGTGAGTCGATAAATCTAAATAAAAATTCAAAAAGTAACAAAAGGAATCAGATTAAAAAATTTATTAAGGAATCGTTAAGGGACAAATAACAGATCGACGAAGACTAGAAGAAAAAGAAAACGGAAAGAAAAAACAACAGTTTTAAGAAGAGCAATTAAGATTTAGTGATCTAGCAAGTAGTCCTTTAAATCGAAATATTGGCCCTACTCAGCAAAATATGTTGGATATCCACAAGTTAGTTCAGAATTTTGATCCTAAAGACTATGGAATTAAAGCCTGCATTTAGTAATTTCTGAACGTCAGGCAAAATCAGCTGAGACTTCCAAATAAGGGAGGATTACAGATCCAACTCCAGTTCTTTCACACGATGTAACTAAATTAATAGAAAGAGAATCTGGTGGACAAACTTTTAACTATGACCATGTTAAAGAAATTTTACTGAAACGTTTTTAGCGAAGTTCTTAAAGATTCCAACTTTATTCAGCACCAAAAAAAGTTTGAACAAGATTTCGTTTCTGAATTGAGGAAACATTTAAATGAATGTGTTCCAGGATTAGAAATAAAGGATTCTAAAACCGTGTTGGATCTAATGGTTGCCGAACAAACGAAAATAAAATTTCCCAATGAAGTGCGTGAGTATTCTCTAGATACTTAGTCAAAAATAACTCCATCTACAAAGTTCGCAAAAATTCTTGAAGAGTATGTACGGGGAATAAGTAAACTACTTGATCCACAACTAAATTATGAGAAAAAGAAATCCATCTGGCGAGAATAAAATGCAACAAGAAAAAAATCACAGGCAGCTGATAAAAAGAATGTCCGAAATGAAGAAAGCATAAAGAAGCTTTAATAAAAGCAAGCGAATCATGTGCAATTTTATTACAATAGTTGTTACATTGCTACTACGAATGTGGATCTATCAATAGGCTTTCACTTAAGGCTTCAGTGACCAAAACTGAAGAATTAAAAACCACCCGCTCAAGTTAATCGAATCGGAGTAGGACAAGAGAAAGATCAAATACTTAATACTTAATAGCGTTCGACAAACATAATCTTTTTGGCTCGGCCCATCGGATCAAGGCCCAGAGGTCGACCAAAGCTGAGATGGGCCGACTGCGTGGAAAGAGACATTTCAGTCTTAAAAGTCTCAAACTGGAAGACAACTGCCAGGCAGAGGCAGGCCTGGAGGAAGTTGATTGAGAAGGCCAGGGCCCACCCGGGGCTGTCGTGCCATTGAGGAAGGAAGGAAGGACTTAATCCGTACACCCGTACGGGGGAATTAAAATGCTGGTACTTCGAGATTCATGTGCAATTACTGATGTTATGTGCCGAAAATATTTAACTCCAGACTAGTGTACTGGCGATACTGTATAGTTCCAACAGCCATTAGAGGAGTGTAAAACTTGTTTGCCATTAGCAGAAGTTTCGATGTCTGGACAGTTTGGGGACATTGTAATCAAAGTGACTGTGGTTAGAAGTGAGTTAGATAAAAGTCGATATCTCATGGAGAATAGAACAGCGGCTAGATTACCAATACAAATCCCAGAATTAAACATAGTTCATATCAGATCTCTAACACGCTTAAAAAGTGAAAGGAAAAAATGTGCTCTTTTTCCAAGAAAGCAAGAAATTTTCAGGAGAAGAAAACTTTTTTCTCGTTTTACTCAGGAATAGTTCCTTTAAGGGGAAGGAGTTGTAAGAGTCCTAAAATTAATCCGGATAGTATAAGCATAAATCAAAAGCAGCACAACGCGATCAATGAAAAAGCAAGCAACTTTGAACTTCTTGGAGTTCAATAGGAAAATAGTTTAAAAAATTGTTACGAGAAGAATTGTTGTTGCTAAGAAAGCTGAATTACACGTTACGAGAGAAGAAAGTTAAGAAGTTTTGAATGTTAACAACACTCCATAATTTCCAGTACCTATTTTTGATGCCCTTTTATGGAATGCTATGTGTGGATAGAATTAGAATAGATGTTTCGTTGCATATGGTAATAGCTATTTTGATGTTTTAAACAAATATCTTCTTTTATGAAAAAAAAGCTGTCTCTTCAATTATAACATTCGTCATAATGCCTATTATTTATAATCTCCAATAACGAGAACGGAAAAAACATCAAGGGAGTCTATTTTATTTAAGAACCAGACATTTAGGATTTTATTTCATGCATTGCGTATTCAAAAAGTTTGAAACACGATATAAATCCACCTCCCTGGAGTGCCCTGGGTAACATAGAAATTTATAAACTTTTTCATACCGCTTCTACGACCTAAAATTAACAAGAACTCCGTGGAATGGCATATTCATCAATTTAAAAGTGCTTATGTAAACAAAATAATTATATATTTTCAGATAGTTTTCTAAATACTAATTCGCAAGCATCTTTCCAAAACATCAATGTTACTTCTGCTTACCTAGCATTAGATTTAATTATAAATAATTTTTAAAGAGCATGCAATAAACATAGAAGTGATAATCCTATTTTATCATTAAGAGCCGTTAATTTTTAATCAATTTTTTTATGATTGGGAGCTGGAATTGTCTTTTTGCTGTATAAAATTTAGGACCCTAGCATAAGCGATCTTACTAATTAGAAATACATACAATCAAATACAAACGCTCCTTCTTTCATTATCATAGATGTAGGCCACGTCAAGAATGAAATTTAAAGGTTCGATACGACAACTTTACTGCTTGATATTTGACAGTAGCCTAAAATTTCACTGTTTTCTTTTTCTTTTGTTGAAATGTAAAGGTCTCATCTGCTTAAAAAATAAGCCTTAGCTCTAAAAAATATTGAAAGCATTTTTTTTATTAAAAATTAATTTTATTGCAATTGGAAAGGTTGAAAATTCGCACTATTATGAAGTGCGAGGTCTTATATGGAACTATGGCCACACAAAACATTAACAGAGTATTTTTCTTCTGTGTTTGTTGAGCAAGAATACACCACCAAACATACTCTAAAGCACAATATTCACCTAAAACTGCTGATGATGAGTGCTTGGTGCTCTAGCACTGGTATGATCCATTATGATTTCATTGAACTTAGCTCACAATAGAAATATGCTGCAGCTAACTCGACGAAATAATTTACTCGACGAAAATCCTTAAAGAAAATACTCTAGAATAGTCAACAAATCGTCTTCTATCTAATTGCATGGTATTGCCAAACCACAAGCTGCACAAATGAAAATTAATCCCCATTCCATGAGCGGATACTCAGATATTTTTAATAAAAGCTAAATTTATTTTATATTAGAAATTATGAAGGATAATTATTCACTAATATAATATGGCAAGATAAAATTTTAATAAAATAAAAAAGAACAAATAGCGTATGTAGACAACAATACTGTTTCGCTTGAATTCCCTTTTCACATTTTTAACACCGCTTTCACTTTTTCTCTTTGATTAGTTGCAGTTTTCAACACTCGTACGGAAAATAAGTATTGCATTTTTAAAGAGAAAATTCCCTTTTGATTGTCGGATAATTATATATTCGTATAATAATAATCTAATTTTTGCGTTCAAATTACTTTTTCTTCTAAAATAACAAAAAAGATACAATTATCGTATAAATTTGTCTGGAAAATGCTTAAATGTATTGATATTAAAAAAATATTTTCAGCGCAACTTTGAATTCTCAAATTAGTTTTAAATTGTAAATTGTGCCAATTTAAGAGCAAATAAGCACAAATTAATCTTTTGGAATAAAAGTTTAATTAAAGCCACAGATAAAGGAAATTTGAATTAAGATACATAAAAGTAAACCTATAATGCTCTTGTGAAAGGTGTACATTCTCTGTCATAATTATTTATGAACAAGTTTTAGATATATAGATGATTCGGTATACATCGGCATTTAAAGTTAAACGATTTATTTTTTCATTTTTCATTTAATTTTTACTTTTAATGTAGAGTCCTCAAATTGAAAATTAACCATTAACAATAAATTTGCATCTAAGAATTGGATTATTAGTATGACGGAAGCTACACGCTAAGAAAATTCTGCAAATTCATTGTCTTGTAGCGTATCTACCACTACAAAATTACAACTGCAATTCACTAGTATATAAGACATGTTAACTCGACTCTATGTCGGGGTACCTTTTCATAGATGACGGTTGACATGGTCTGTAACAACACTAGCCCCACATTGGCGACTCGGACGTGATGTGAACACGCCTACCTTGACAGTAACGCCCATTTCGATCCGGAAACGCCTACTTCGATGGATGGTCCACGTGTAACAGTTGACTTGCTACTTGTGACTGCGACACTATCCACCTCCTCACACTGCTGCTATTCAGTCTCGTCTCGATTACACACAACGTCAACCTGCATACGCCCGACTGCTAAGGGCAGCACAGGAGCGACTACGACCATGATCATAATACAGCTCTCATGACTAATGTTCAAAACTCGGTAACCTTAATCCAGCTCTCCCGGTCTGTCACAAGCACAGCAACTAGTGGTATCCATATATCGAATCCTATCACAGCTATAATTCTGGTGGGGGAGTACTGTAGCGTATCTACCACTACAAAATTACAACTGCAATTCACTAGTATATAAGACATGTTAACTCGACTCTATGTCGGGGTACCTTTTCATAGATGACGGTTGACATGGTCTGTAACAACACTAGCCCCACAGTCTCATTCCTTTCCTTTCCTCCCAGCACAACCCGACCAAATAAATGACGCGACTCACTGTTGCAGTGGGAAATACCGGGAGAGCTGGATTAAGGTTACCGAGTTTTGAACATTAGTCATGTTAAGTAGTCATATTAAAGTTACATGTTACTAGGGATACGGTTACATGTAACTTTTTCAAACGTATATAGATGGCAGCACCATCAGATTCACTACATGACAAATTCTAATACTATCCATTTCTTACGCAAGAGGACACCACAAGATCAACTTATTTAGTCACATTCTTTTTTACAGAGTGGTTAAGTAGAAAAGTAAGAAACGGTTTATATTATACTGTAATACAGATTATATATAATTATTATACAGTTTTATAAATTCTATAGAGTTTGTTCTAAATTCTATAGTTTAAATTCTTTAATACTATCCATCTCTCACGCTAGAGGGCAACACTCGATATACCATATCCTATGGTTAGATTAACTTGAAAAAGCAATCTGTAGCCTCAATTTAAAGTTTTGAATTTTTCCCAGAAACATTAGCGTCTTTTATAAAGAAGATTGCGAAATTCTTCTGGAAAGTTACCAGTTTACCCGATGATGGTTACTGAGCTTACTTACTTATCCTCTACGTGCCTTTGGGGACTTAAGGCCTCTAGCATATCCCTCCAACGCCTCCTATCTCTAGCAATGGATCTTGCTTCCTCCCAGCCAAATATTCTACATTCTTTTAATTCGCCCAAAAACATGCGCTGGATGGTAAGTCTAGGTCTTCCTCTTGTTCTTTTACCATCAGGGCCCATGTAAGCGCAACAGATGTAATTTTTTCTTTGGACATTCTAAGGATATGTCCGAGCCAGCTCATCCTCGTTTTTTATTTCATCTTCTATTGTTTTTATTTTAGCTTTCTTTAATAGATTTTGACTTGATACTTTGTAAGGCCAGAAAATCTTAAAAATAAATCTTAAACATTTGTTTTGAAAGGTTTCTAATTTTTGTGTTTCGATCTTAGTCTGTTTCCAGGTTTCTGCGCGCCATATAATAGTACTGCGGTTACTGAGTTTAAGTGGGAAAATTTCTGCATTCTTAAGAAGTTACCAGTTTTCTTTTTCAGACATGTTACCAGTATGAATTAGACTTCTCATTATTTTCAGGAATTTTCCAGAATTCTTTTCGCAATGTGGCATAGTTTGACTTTTAAAATTGATAAGAGAAAGGAAAAAATTAAAGAAGGTTGCAGTTTTTCTTTTAAGAAGAAGAGAGATATGCAATGCACAAGGAATTTTTTTTTTTGGGGGGGGGAGAATATTTACCCTTAGAACTAAATGATCTTATATGAGCAAACCGGTTCACTAAAAAAAAGCATACAGATTTGTATAAAAATGAATAATTGTAAACTTAAAATTTAAAAAAAAAACTCAAATTAAACAACATTCTTACCTGCTATCTACTCTTTCTTTGTTTTGTAGTTTTCCAAAATCTTCGAATTTTTTCGTTTTTTCTAACAGCAAATTCAATGAGTTTTCATTAAGATGAGCTTTTCTAACATCTTGAGAAAAATGGTCTTGGTAAATTTTGGTTTTGTTGACAAAATTCTCTCTAGAATGTTCGAATAAGAAAATTAAAATTTCCTCCTTTATTTGCATTTGTATTAAGAATCTCTGTCTTAAGAATTCACTAAGGAATGAAAAAAATCTTACGATGAAAATTAATAATTAAAAGTTTTTAAGAATTTAATTCAATTTATTTAATACAAAATATGCTTTTTGTTACATTTAATGTAGATATAGAAAAAAATTTGTTTATTAGTTACAAAAATTATTTTATGACTTTAATTAACTTTTAAAATTAATTTAAAACTGATTCGCAATTCAAATTTTAATCAAATAAATATGTTTTTAAAAAGAAATTTGAACAATATTTACAATTAGAGTAGTTTATTTGTATTTCAATTTACACTTTTTTGCAACAAAATATAATTTAAAATATTGTTTCTCTTGAATTCATTATTTTGATTAAAGGGAAACTTAAGAACTTATTTGGTACGAATTTTTGGATAACTCAATGATTTTTTTTGAAAATTCAAACTAAAAAAAACATTACTAAAATTTTAGTAATGCATTTTTATTTTTCCTGAAATGCATAATTTAGTTAAGAAATAATGTTGCAATGTCTTTGAAAAATAGCTGAATAAGATAAAAATTAAAAAATGATTTAAATAGAAATTATATGAAGATACATTTAGAAACAAAAGCAATTTTAGGAATGTTCTAAACTTGTCGTCTGTAGTTCTTTTTTAATGTCACTGTTAATATTTACGAAAAATGTATATCAAAAATATTTTCATGTCTAGAAAAAGTAATGACTCTATGAAAAATAATAGTTATTTAGAAAATTAATGATTTTAAATTATTTTATATAATTTAATTATTTTATTATTTTGTAGTAGTTTTTCATGATTTAAAGGAAAAGAAGGGGAAAATGGGTGATTTTCAAATATTTAAAAAATTTGAAAAATATCATTTCAATTTTTTTTTTTTTTAAATTGAACTTTTATCTTTACTTTCAAGTTTAGAAAGTATACTTTTTTATTATTCTTTTCTTAAAGTTAATTCAGCTTAAACTAGACCAATGAATGTTCACTGTGCGTTTTCTTAAATTTTTTTATTGTACGAAATTATTGAAATTTTAAATACAAAAACTTTTGAAATCAAAAAATTATAAATAACTATGTATCATTGTAACATTAATTTTATAATTACTTTATAAAATTAATGTAGTCTTTTTTTTAAAAAAACTTAATAAATTGCGTATTGTTAATAACTTTAAGTATTTATAACGGTATCACGTATTATTACAAAGACCATTGCGTATTATTAACACTCAGAAAGCTCTATTAGGATATGATCCAAGCTCATTGCTGTACTCACCGTAGGGCGATTGTTAACGACCCTGTAGCGGTCAACGTAAATAGATCGAACAGAGAATTAAAGATTCATTTTAACAATTTTAACAGAGTCGTCTTTTTAATTTTAAATTTAGAGTAAATTTTGTATTAAAGATTCGAGAGTATAAGAGCCAAAGATGGAAGTTGGAGGGGAAATGGATGGAAATTGCATTGTTTAACCAGGAAAGCATTTCAAGCCCTGCTAAAATGAGCAATAAAAAAGTTAAATCAGGCAGAGTCTTGTAGTTAACCTAACAAGAGAGTTGGTTCGATGTATCATAGCTCAGGTTAAAGAATCTATGATTTCAGGAGTTCGAGAAGAAGAATTTGGAAAATTCAATAAAGAGTTAACCAAAACACAGTGAAAACTAATATCTGATGTAATTAAAAGAAGAGAAATTGTGACTTCTAACTGAGCAAATAATCTCGATTCATACAAAACCGGAAGGGACCCCTGTCGTAACTCAAGCGAATGTGACTTAGAGAACTTACACCGCGTTCCTTAGCAAAGGTGTTGAGACTTAAAATAGTTGAAAGAGGCAGAATTTCAATTGAAGACTAGAAAAAGGAATACCAGAAAAAATAAACCAAAGCTCTTTACTAGAGGTCTACCAGAGAAATTCACCTGCAAAACGCCCATAAGAAAAAATCTATTATTAACTCTGCAGGAAATAAATTTTAGTTTTATAAAGGAGAATCTGAAGAAATTAAGACTCGAAACAAGAAGCTAGAAAAATGTGGAATTGGCAGTCTAATTTTTTAAATAAGGGTGAAGCAAAAATACACACTGGGTGCTAACCGGGAATCTAAAATATTTTGATGTCATAATTTAAAACAAAAGAATTAAGCTCAGATGGAGGATCTTTTGATTGCGAAAAAATATTTATAGCTTTGTGGTACTTTTATTATTGTAAAAATATAAGTGTTGCTGCTTGTGGCTGTGCCAAAACAAACTGACCAGATTTAACTGAGGAGAAACGAGGCACTCGCATCGAGAGTGCAAGTCCAAAGCAAACTATATGAATTGCAATGAAGGGAATCAGCAATTTGGAAGTCAACTATTTACCAAGATTCATCAGCCATCCGCCAAGATTTTCTGAGATTCATCGAGCCATTTCTGTCATCCGAAGAACCAACTATGGATCTGAAATGATCCTGGAGTCAGCCCATAGATCTTATCTGTGATTGTTTTGAATAATTTTTTTATCATCGCTTTTTTTTTTTACTTTTTAGATGTTTAAGATTATTGTTGCTTTTTTGGCACTCGCATCGAGAGTGCAAGTTCGAACCAAACTATATGAACTGCAATGAAGGGAATCAACAATTTGGAAATCAACCATTCGTCATTTACCAAGTTTCATCAGCCATCCACCAAGATTCTCTGAGATTCATCGAGCCATTTCTGTAATCCAAAGAATCAACTATGGATCTGAAATGATCCTGGAGTCAGCCCATCCATCTTATCTGTGATTGTTTTGAATAATTTTTTTTATCATCGCTTTTTTTTTTTTACTTTTCAGATGTTTAAGATTATTGTTGCTTTTTTGGCACTCGCATGGAGAGTGCAAGTTCAAACCAAACTATATGAACTGCAATGAAAGGAATCAACAATTTGGAAATCAACCATTCGTCATTTATCAAGTTTCATCAGCCATCCACCAAGATTCTCTGAGATTCATCGAGCCATTTCTGTCATCCAAAGAATCAACTATGGATCTGAAATGATCCTGGAGTCAGCCCATCGATCTTATCTGTGATTGTTTTGAATAATTTTTTATCATCGCTTTTTTTTTACTTTTTAGATGTTTGAGATTATTGTTGTTTTTTTCTGTTCAAATTTTTTAACTGTTTCGATATTGTTTTTTTTTTCTAGGAGAACTTCAAAGAATTTTGAGATAAATGTTAAATAAACATTGTCGGTTCGAAAGCCTTTCAGCTTCGAGACCGCGTCCGTGAGTTCTTAGAATGGTTGGCGCTTTGCTGGTTTTGCCCTGATTGTCTGCTGGCAATAGGATCGGTGCTTTGCACACTCACCTGCGTCCTCTGCCCTTAGACTTAATTATTGCTGTTAAAATTTTCACATGTCTTAACCCTGTGTCAGAAAGTCCGCAAAAGTTTGGTACTCTCAGCTAACTGACCGCTTTCATGGCGGTACATTTTCGAATTTTAAAAAATGAGCTGTATGGTTCGGGAGTATATGAACTATATTCTTACTTGAGATATGAATAAAAAATTTAATAATAAAAATTAAGAGTTAAGTAGGAATTACAAAATTGCTTGACTTAGATATACATAAATTAAATTCGAATTGTGGGTACTTCGAGCATCCATGAAAAATATTTCTATTTTCATATTTACAACTTTCTTCAGTATTTAGTTTTTTTTAAATTGTTTGGAAGTAATAAAAAATAAATATTTGTTCTAATGAAATGATAAATTTAATATTCTTGTTTTTCAATTCTTGATGTCTTATAAGCAATTAAATAGCATACTTATTTTGGAAACAGACCTATGTTTAAAATTTTATGAAATAAGAATGAATGGTCTGTTGGGAAGCTAAGTTGAGGACACAGGTGTAAATAGGTGCTGTAAAAAAACTAAGTTTAAGCTATTTGTTTTAGAAAAAAAATATTCTTCTAAAATTGATTTCGGTTAGGACAACACACTATTGAATTTTTAAAATCCAGTTATAATAGGAAACGAATTAAAGAATGAATCCGAAAACATTTACTAAATTGAAAAAAATTTCTTAGCATAGTACTCATTCAAAAGAAATGTTTTTTTTACATAGCTATGAACAAACAAGATCAATTCGGATGTGCTTTGCAGTACTTTGAAAAAAAATAAACAAACCATAGAAATTCGTATTTTTCCGAAAAAAATAAAGCTAAAAACTTCTTACTTTCAAAAGATTTAAAAAAAAATAAACAAACAAACTTGTGTACACTTGAAAATGGTGTTCTAAATCAACAAAGTAACGGTAAATATATTTTATTTATACATATATTTATCAGCTCTTAATACATTTAGTAATTCTGGACAAATTTTATAGAATTATTCTTAACACTTAGCACAAAGTGATATATCATTTTCCCAAATGGCACTCGATATAAGATAATTATTAAACTTAAAACGAAACAAAAAGTATTAATAACTAGGAGGCTTCGCCCCCTGCTCGCTGGCGCTCGCCAACCCTCTCAACTGCTTTCGCAGTTCATTTCGGATTGCTTTGCAACACGATGCTCGCTTTGCTCGCTCATTGGATACGTTCTTAACGTCTAGCTTTTGTATACTTTTTTGAACACTGAAGTTCCGAAAACTTTTCACTGTAGAAAATTCTAAACCTGTGTATTTCAATATTAATCTGGAATTGCAAACAGTTCACATATTTTTCTTAATCACACTATTCTAAATTTCAGTTGTTGAGAAAAGTGACTGTTGTAAGTTTTGTTTTAAAGCCTTTCCCACCAGAGAGCTAAAACTATGTGTTGTAAAACAATATGAAATAGTACTGAACGCCGGATGTAAAGCATCGGCTTCGATGAAGATAATTTTGTGAGAAATTTTTTGATAATTCGATAAGAATTCACCCGATTAGACATATGATTCTCACTACGTGCTCTTGCGCGCCGAAGCCTATTGATTAAAACGTATTAGCGTTTTATATAATGTAGATTAGCCATATGATGCTCACTACGTGCTCTTGCGCGCCAAAGCCCATCAATTAAAAATGAAAACTGTTGCCAACGCGAGAAAAGAAATATCATCGGCTTTATTGATACATACGTACGTATTAGCGTTTTATATAATACTAGGAGGCTCCGCCCAATGCTCGCTAACGCTCGCCAACCCCCGAGAATTGCTACGCAATCCTATGTGGTTCACGCCGTGAACAATGGCTCGCTGCGCTCGCTCGTCAATGAACACAATGTTCTAGCACAAAGACATAATATATTATCATCAAAGACATAGTATTTTATCATCAAAGACATAGTATTTTATCATCAAAGACATAGTATTTTATCATCAAAGACATAGTATTTTATCATCAAAGACATAGTATTTTATCATCAAAGACATAGTATTGTACTTATGTAGAACAATTCTACCAATGTTCTTATTGGCTTTTAAAAAAGTATATTAGCTATTTAGATTGTACATGGTGAAAAAATCAAAACATTAGCTAAATAAGAAACATATTAGCAAAATAAATTATCAAATATTACTTCACTAATATTCTGCATTTTAAAGCGTGAAAATTCAATGCATAAATAAACGCGAAATATAAAAAAAATTCAATGCATTCAATACAAACACTTAAACGTTTTTTAGACGTTTAGGTAGCTCCCAGTAGAAAAATATCAATTCAACAGCGGCCTTTTAAAGCATTCTCACTTCAATTAATTAATTAATTCCTACTTGAGTTTAAATTAAATATTGTCATGTTTTTAGTGCATGAATCTGAATTGAACAACCTGATAATGCTCACTCTGGTTATTGTTATCTGGTTGCTCACTACGTGCTCTTGCGCGCCGAATCCAATCAATTAAAAATGAAAACTGTTGCCAGCTCGAGAAAAGAAATATCATCGGTTTTATTGATACATACATACATACGTACGTATTAGCGTTTTATATAATAAGATAGATATTAACTATAATAAGTGTTTTCAATTGTTATAATAGGAAAAAAATATTAAATCGCTTCAAAAAAGCAAGTAAATTTTGATGATATAATAAATTACAAAAAATAAATAAAAGTAAGGTAACTCAGCAGAAAGTATTAAACGAAAGGTTATAAAATAAAATAGTTTTAAATTGAAGAAAAAAAACCTTTGCATATTATGGACTTTTTATCACATATATGTTGATCTTAAAAAGTGCAAAATTATTAATTTACAATTAAAATCCATTTTCTAGGAATCAATCTTCATAGTTTGAGGGAGTGATCTCAAATATACTAAATAATTAAGGCCGACGATATTTTAGGTTACGGAATCAGACACAAAAACGTACTTTCTCTCAATAAACATACCTTTCTTTTCGTCGGATTCAGCTTTCTGACCCCGAAGATAAAGGGGGTAGCAAGCAGCAATCCGGGAAATGGTCCTAATAGTTTGGTCAAGAGAGCAATCCAAAGTTTGAATCACTTAAAGTCAATTTTACTTTTAGAGTATTTCGCAATATCACGAGAACTTTTTAATTATTAATTAAATTATTTTAGCTCACAATTACGAAATACATTCATTCAAGGATAACTCTTCGAAAAATATAACTTTTTGTAAATATTCATTTTTTATAATTTTATTTAATAATAGTCGAAAAAATTTTGAATTGTAAGTTATGCAATTTTTTACGTCATTTTAGAGAATGTAATTTCAAATGGCAAAATACGAACTTTGAGCGAAATCAATGAAATAGTCATGAGAAATTTAAATTTGAGAAAGTCATATTTTTAAAATTCAATTTCAAGAACTATTCGATCAATTTCACACTAATTTTGTATTTTGCATTTCGAAAATTACATTCTTTTAAATGGTGTAAAAACTTGAATACCTTACGATTCAAATTTTTTTGACTATTATTAATTAAAATAAAAAAACAATTATAAATATTTACCAAACGTTATTTTTTGAATAGAATTATATTTGGATAAATGAATTTTATAATTGTGAGCAAAAATGTTTCAATCCACTTAAAAGTTCTTGATATGACGAAATGCGCAAAAAATAAAATTATCAATTAAGAGTTCCAAACTTGGGACTGCTTTTCTGACCAAGCTAGGACCCTAATTCACAGGCTGTGGCTACCCCCTACATTTTAAGGGTCAGAAATCCAAACCCATCGAGAAAAAAAAGATGTGTTCAAAGGGAGAAAATACGTTTTTGTGTCTGATTTCGTAACGTAAAATCTCGTCTACACTAATTAATTTGCATAATTGAAATCACCCTCTCGAATCATTATGATTAAATCCTAGAACGTGAAGATCCGATCATTGGATCTAAATTTATTTAGGATGATCCGTTTATTTTTTTGTGCACATTGTCGTAATTTCTACGCAATAAATGCATAAGAAATACTTGTCTTTTGAAACGCGTTTTTGGTCAGTTTGAAAATGTGAATGATAATTTTACTGCAACCCAAGCCTTTCATTCAGATTAAAATTAATAAATATTTATTCGCGTTTTAAAATGATATGATGAAATAAAAGTAACTTAATTTTCCAGAATATTTAATTTGAGTCTTAAATCTTAAGGAATTTCGTATTTTAAAACCTTTATCCTTTAGGCAAAGAAATTATTGTGATGCATAATGAAACACATCAAGCATTAGCAATTTAAATGACAAAGAAAAAGAATTCGCTAAAAAATTTTTATAATATAATAGCAGTAAAAAATTATAGTAATTAAAAGAGAGTTATCAGAAAAAATGTTTATTTTTAAAAAAAAAAATTTTTTCATTTCACTAAAAAATTTTAGTACTCTCCCATGCAGCATGAAAGGGCAAATAAACGTTAAAAATCCGTTTGTCCGTTATAAGGTTTTGGTCTTACGTTAAAATTACGTTAATTTCACGTGATGATTTTCACCATTTCTTCATTCGTTAAAACGTATACGTTAAAATTACGTTAATTTCGCGTGATGATTTTCACCATTTCTTCATTCGTTAAAACGTATACGTTAAAATTACGTTAATTTCACGTAATGATTTTCACCATTTCTTCATTCGTTAAAACGTATACGTTAAAATTACGTTAATTTTACGTAATGATTTTCACCATTTCTTCATTCGTTAAAACGTATACGTTAAAATTACGTTATTTTAACGTTATCAATTTTCCCTTTAAATATTTCGTTAAAAATACGTACTTAAAATACGTTATTTTAACGTGTACATTTTATCCATTTTTTGACCGTTTTTTAAAAACGTTTTATTAGCGAAAAATTGACGTTTTGTTGCATAGTTATATTTACGTAAATTTTTTGGGATTATAAACGTAAATTTAATTGTAAAAATGTTTCAAACAAAAAGGATGAACCTGTGAGAGCCCAAGAAAGATAATCTTTTACGTCTCTCTTGAATTCGAATAAACTGAACATTGCAGATTTTCATCACAATTCATATTTAATTTTTAATGCTTATAATTATTTTTGTTTCATTAAACTGGTTATAAATATTTGCTTGTTGATAATATTGAGTCGGCTCATTATCAGTAACTGACAAGGGAAATATGAGTTTTAATTCTTATATAACTAAACTATGATGAAAATTAAGAAGTTTTCCAAAATACTGAATAATGTAAACATTTTCTACAACTTGACATGCAACGAACATACCGTAGAAACACATTATACTTAAATTTAAATTATCTCTGTCAAGAACAAGAGTCCTGGTGTAGTGGTTACAGTGTTCGCCTCAAGGGTACGGCGTCCTAGGTTCGAGCCTACTCTAGTGCTATGCGAATACTAATAAATATTATTATTCAAAGATCTTAATTTAAAAAATTTATTTTTCTGTTATTATGTAAAAATTGATTCACTATTTTTTTATATTTCAATTATCGCTCACCATACTAGTTTATGAAAAATAGTTTTAATATTATAATTATTATTTTCTACTTCAATCAACATGAAATAGAAACGATTATTTTTGGTTAATTTTGTTAACATTTATTTATTAATTTCTTACTTTGCAATAATCGCTTACCGTATATAAGTTTTTTCAAAATAATTGCTAAGAAATGAGTCTACTTTTAAATTCCATATTCTTACTGCATGAAAGAGACATTTACTTTATTTTAAAATACTGATTTAATTTTTTTTTCCTTCCAGAAACTTCATAAATTGTAAAAATAGAATTAAAGTATTTTGAAAAATTTATCAATCTTGATTCTTTAATGTATATAATATTTATTAATGAAAAAAAATATACATATCAAAAGACAGGTTAAAAGATAATTCTCAAAATTAGTTTTCGTAATAAAATTTAGTGTGGGAAGTTTTAAAATATTGGTTGTTATTAAAAGACGTTTTTACACACAACAACGTTTTTACAAATTTATTAAATTTTGCTTTGAATCTTGAATTTTATAATCTGGAAATTGTTTAATTATAAAATCTCAATTGCAGTAAGTAAATTATTTATGAAAATCATATATAGTAAAAAATAATATAAATTTATAAAATATAGAAAATAATATAAAATAGCATAAAATATAAATAATAATTGTAAGTTTTGTTGTAATGTCAGAAAAATAATTTTTTTTTATAAGAGCAAGTAATGATAATTCTTTATTTCTTTGCAAAATATTATTTATGAGTGAGTTTTTGTGTATGTGAAATTGTAGTACTTTTAAAAATAGTTAGAGAGTTCGGTTTATTTTTCCGAACTGTCAGTTTTAGGCTTTCTTGCATTAAATAGTCTGTTTTTTTTTTTTTTTTTTTTTAATTTTTTTTTTTATCATATCTGGCAATAATGTTACATAACAGGGAATTTTAGTAAAATTTTCCTAGGGACACAATGCTTGGAAGGATTTAAATAGCTAATGAAGTTAAACAAATTGTTTAATAAAAAAGAAAAGGATTTAAGTAAGGAAAAGAGAAAGTTCCTCAAAAATTGAAGTTAAGACCTAAATTTTGCAATGGTAATACATAGACCCTGAAAAAAAAAAAAAAAAAAAAAAAAAAAACACCTTTGAGGGGAAAAAAAAAGGTCTCGCAGTGGACTGATCGTTAAGACACGGTTCCCAGCAGATCACCGAAGTCAAACATCACTGGCTGCGGTCAGTGTGCAAGTGCCACTTGGATCAGTCTGCGTAGGGACCGAGGGTGTGCGGTATTGGTCCTCGTTAAACTGTGCTACCGTAAAGTGCTCGACTTCGCGCGCATGTCGTCGGGCTACCGAAGCGGGGGTGCCATCCCCTCCGCAGAGGATCAAAATTGTGATGGTATGTCTTCGGGTCATCCTCCGGGATGTTTCCCAGACCGTCGCCAATAACCCATTGTGCAGCTCTAGTGCGACGTAAATTAACAACAACGACAACAACAAGAAAGAGAAAAGAAGAGAGAAATTAAATATTTGCTTTTTCATATTTTGACATTAGTGCGACAAATTTTTTTCTTTGTTTTTTTACCAAGATTTTTCCATTTAAGCTTAGTTCCCGGTTAATAGGGGTTTTAAGGGCCATTCTAGTCCTTGACGGGGGCGGTGCTCGATCCTCGACACCACCGAGTACATGCGATATATGTGCTATTAAAATCTGTGGAATCGAGAGGCCTGTGGTCGATCACATTGCTGTGCCAAATGTACAGAGATCTGGAGAAAATTTCCTACCCCTTCAGATTTAAGTTTAAATGGATGATAAGCCTAATGTACAGCTCTAGTGCGACATAACTAAAACTCCTACCTTCATTAATTCTTTGACACATTATCTGTTTACACTGTGTTATCTGGGAATACAATTTCAACAAAATCGTTTTAATATATACATACATTGCTTTTAAAATGAAGACAAATATCAGCAAGCGAACAAACAGATTCATAAGAATTTACTTTTTTTTTTTTTATCTAAAGCACTGAAGAGAGAAACGGAACGCTTAACGAAAATGGATCCTTCCAGCTAAAATTAAATATAAAATTTTTAATATATTATATGAAAATAACTTGATCCACTGGAAATGTTAACAACTTGACACCCTTTTTTACCCTTATTGTTATAATCAAGTTTTCAAATCCATTATATTACCTCTTTTTTTTTCTTTTCTCCAAATGAAATCGTGATTTAAAATGTGCTTTTTATTTAAATGTGTATTTTTTTTATGTAATAAATATTTTATGAATTTTTTCAAACTATTATTTTTAACACGGTCATCACCAACAACTAAAAATGATACCTAAATCATGAGACCATGCCTTTATGCATGCCAATTAATGTATGTAAAATCTTCACCCACGCAGACCAGAAAAACAAAAAATAAGCACGAAATTTGAGAAATAACATGTAATCATGATAAAATAATTAAAATTAACCAGAGATAAATAAATGTACATGTTGATCCCATATTATGTTAATCGATAAAACTTTTACATTGGTGGATGTAGTTAGATTAAATCTTTTTGATTTGATGGAAGATGTAACGTAGAATGTATTCTACAATATCTTTCTTACTCTCATTTCGGATTAAATGGAAATCCTACAATTTATGGTTCATTGATCAGCCTATATGATGCACAAAAAAATCAATGTATATTGTTAGTTTTACAGTTTTAAAATATAACATAATTAATGTCTCATTTAGTTAAATTACTATAGTACGATCCTCTTATTCCTAACGATTGGAAATGAAGTTCCTGGTTAGAGGAAGCAAAAAAGTGTAAAGTTTTAAAATAAATAATCACGTATTTTAAATAATCTTGTATGTCTTCCGAATCAGTGATCTTAATTTATAATATTTATTCATGTTTGTCTTTTAATAATAAATTATTGTTAATAATAATTTTACATTTCCAGAGCATAAAACAGCAATTTTTATGAATTCATAAAAATTATCAAAAGCATTAAAATCGAGTTTTTTTATATGCAAGCTATTCAAATAATATTATACTAGTTAAAATAAAATACTATTATATATCTGTAATGAAAATAACATTACATAACAATATAATTCCATTTTTCTTTAAGTCATGAGGTAAAATAGTAATAATTTTTTAAAAAAGGCTTGACAGTTTTATTTAACTTTTTTAAAAATATTATATGAAAGTTATTCTACAATGTAGCATTTTATTCCAGGTTTAATTAGAGTAATAATAAGAAAAATAAGAAGAAAAATCAAAAATAGAGAAAAAATTGATTCACAATATAGATCCAAAGTAACTCTCCACATTGCTTTCAGTTATTTGAGTTTTTGTTTTACAAGTGCATTAAACGATACTGAGTTTCAACTTTTCACTCCTTTTCCGTGGGAACAAGTTCTACACTGGGATTGCTACCCCTACACTAGACGACACTATGCATTTCTTTACATTTTTGCACGCGTGTGTTTATATACGCCGAATTCAATGGTAAGTTCTTTTATTCTTTACTTTAATTATTACGATTTAGAATGTTAATTCATTTTAATGCTTCACTATCAAAAAGAGTAAATAATTATTGCAGTTAATTCTACTTGAAATAAACACAAATATTCTAAGCCTATCATTTGCGAAGTTTAACAAACTATGACAAAACGTATCGATTTTGGAAAAAAGCAAGAGAATTTGTTGAATCTCATTTACTGTGCATAAAATGTAAAGAGACGAAATACAGACCCGTTATATACGATTGTTATGCAGTTAAGATATTTTTAATAAAATCATGAATTTTTGGAAAGTTATCTGATGGCACCTAAGCTTAATCAAGGAATATTAATCTAAAATGCTGAGTTAAACTAGTTGCGATCTTATATAAAAAGAATTTCTATTTTAAAGCTTTAATTATCAAAATTATTAAATTAATGCTGCATTATTTTATTCACCTGACAAATTTTGTTGCTATAATAAATAACAATTAACAAAAAGTAACAATTATAAGCATTATTCTGAAGATAATACTTAAATGTTATTAATCATGGTTGACTTTACACACCAAAATATGAGTAGAGGGGATATTTTCCTTCTGTGATTTGCTGCGCCTACTATTGTGGATTTCAAACTTGCATACATTTATAAAAGAAAACTTGTAGAGGTTTGCCAGGGGTTAGTGGCTACAAGATATACCCTTTTGAATTTCTTCCCATGTTTTGTTTTCAGTGTGATGATAGTCACTGGAAGTTACCAAGACCTGTTGATTATTCTGCCACAGGTGATGATAAACAAATTTTCCGGAGTAGAAAAGAATTTTAGCTAGATTTATAATGTAAATTTTTCTGTTTCACTAATTTTAGGGGATATTTCTGTATATTAATCTGTCACACTAACTACAATAGCCAAGCTACCAAAAAGATATAAACTTGAAATTTTTTTAAAAAAAACATGAATGTTTGCCAAATGGTTACGAGTTATATCTTTCGAGTCCGTCCCTTTCTGTGATTTTTTTACTTTCTTTCAGTTTCTCCGATACCAGAAGTTGCCAAGACGTGCTGATTATTCTGCCATTGTTCATTTTATAGAGATCTCCCCTTATTTTATGAATCAAATAAAAGGGGATGTTTCCCTATTTGAACTAGATTGTGCCAACTAAAAATGTTGAAACAAAAAAAAAAAGAAAACGATTTTGTACTTTGCAAAAATTTAAAAAGAAGTATGTAGAAGTTTTCCTGAGGGTTGTTTCAACTTATATTCTCTGAGTTACTCCCATTCTGAGATATTTACTTAATTTTTCGTGAACCACTGGAAGTTTATAAATATTTAGCCATAGGTAACAACATAGAAATACTTATTAAACTTTTAATTCTCTATTAGGGTTACTTCTGTATTGTGAGCAGTTATGCCAACTGCTATCGTCCAGGCACCAAATAGATTTCTAACTGCTAACTTTTTAAAAGAATATGTAAAGGTGTGAGAAAGGTAGCTACGAGTTATACTCTTCAAGTTGATATCCGTTAGTTAATTTTTTTTAGTTCCTCCTAGTTGCTGCGTGGAAGTTGCTTAGAAGATATAGTGATTATTCACCGGCAGATCATGATACGGGCATTTTTCTTACTGTTTTGCCTACGAGATGGCAATTTTATTAGCAAATGAGACGAGACAAGTTTTATGTGTGAAACAGTCCTATCATATTGTTATTAATTTGAGCTGTCTTATCTACTTACCTACTATTGTCTTATAAAGTATAAAAACTATTAGTTGTTGCATTTTTAAAAAAGTTGAGTAGTGCATTTTCTTTTAACTTTACCTTTTTAAAGAACCAATGGTTAAACACGCTTGATTGGGGTAAATTTTACAAGAGTTTATAGCAGATGGTTCTTCAACCAAAATGTCGTGGAAGTATCATCTTAACAAGCTATTGCAAGAGAAAACCTCACATGGACAAAATAGTTTTTTGACTATTTATTTTGCAACATGATATCTTTAAAAAAAAAAAGAAGAAAAAACACCCAGTTGAACATTTACTGGAAATTTTTCTTCTTATTTTTGAAACAGTTTTTGAAATTTATCAGCTAAAACGATATGGAAAATAATTGCAGTAATTTTCAATATTAAATTATCTTTAGAATTATTCTTATTCAAGCTTTTATTTAAATTTACATTGCTGTTTAAAACTTTTTTAATTCTTTTATAGTCATTGTATTCTAAAAATATGCCTAGGCAGGGGTCTGTCAAGGCCAAATTTACTACCGTTTAGCGGTACCTTCACAAATTAAACTTAAGAAAAAACAGTAGTTTCACAAAATACTTTTTCTTATAATTTTATTTTTGTATTCCTTAAGAAATGATAAATCCATATTTTTGTGTTGATTTTTTAATGTAGTTTTTAATTTTTCACAAATTATGTCTAAATTTTCATAAAATAGGTACCTCTCAGAAAAACCTAGACAGACCCTTGCTAGGTGAAAAAGTTCAATTGAAATTTTTATTGCTAAATTTTTCTTTTAAACAATTTTTGTCTTAGTTTTTTTACTAGCTTTTTACATTTCTAAAAAACTTTGTTTTTATTAACTGTATGACACAGTAATTAAGAATGTTTCTATTGACTTTATTCTTATCTGGAAAATATGATAATTGGAAAGACTGAGATGTAAAGCTTTAAAATTTTATTTTGAGAATTAAAATAGATTTTTCTGTTTTACATTTGTATATAATCTTTTCTTTTTGTTAGTGTTTTTAAGATAACAAAGCATTTTAATAACATATTTCTAATAGATTATATTTTAGTTAATGTTGCTTTATGGATACTGCTTTACAGAAAATATTATTCTTAGCATGGAAGTTTTGTTGTAACAATTATGATAATTTTTTTTTCTCTTTCTACTTTACTTCATAACTTTATTAAGTATTTCTGGTTTAATTTTTTGTTTTCCCTTTAGCCCATTCCACTAATATAGATAAGCATGGAGTAATTTCCAATTATAAATAAACTTATTTATTCGTAAAAAATATTTATTAATGAATGTTTTTTAAAAAAAATATTGCTATAAAAATATATTCTGCATTTCACCATTTTTTTTAGCTAACATTCTGTCAAACCATTACTCCTTACTTCTCTAGTTCTGAATAATAAATGTGCCCATATAAAAATATGTTTGAATAATTTCTATGTTTTTAAACGTATTAACTGAATGAATTTTCTTTTTCATAATCTATTGATGTACTTCTGAGGAAGATCTTTGAAAAGGATCTAGCTTTGAGAATGAACCTCCATCAAGTCTCATTTGAAGGTACCTGAATTAAGTATGTCTAAAGAAATAACTGTATTTGAATTGTTTCCTTTTTTCTTGTGCTTAAAAATGGGTAAAAAAATTCGTGAAATTATAAACATGATCAAATCAATTGTTAAAAATTATTTCAGATTACTTTTGCTGATATTAAAAAAAGTAATTAAACATTGTTTACATAGGCTGCCCATGCTTCAATAACAACAAATAAAAGTACTCAAAAATTTGTCTCTTAAAATGAATTATCATATATTGTAAATATATTTTCCATGTACTGTAGAATCCTAATTATTTCATGCACAATCATCAGCCTTTGCACTATTCAATTAATTTATAATAGAAGTTTCTGGTGTAAGTTTCATCGTTAGTATCAAGTAGAATGGTAAACTGTTACTGTTTTTACCACCACTATTTTTGCTGTTCCAATGTTTTATTTCACTGACACTTAAAAAAAAAATGTGTTTTATCTGCATTAAATTAGTCTTTTTATTCATAGTCCTCCATAAGTTCAAACAAATTCTGAAACTTCTATTTTGCTTTTGAGAATTCTTCAGCGATTATGCAGATTGATGAATGCCTCAAAGGCTAAGGCTACTCAAACCAAACATTTGGCAAACATTAAAATGAATTATAAAATGAATAAACAACATCAATTAGAAATTCTCGGGGAATTAAGATTTATGCATATTGCTCAGTATTTCAAATCTCCGTGGCAGAATCGCAGCGAAACGGCGACATTGTTGCAAAATTTTACAGATCTCTTGCAGAAAGATTTTTCTCTTGAAAAGAAGAAAATATTACTTTTCTTTTTTACAGAAATATTTGAACATGCAATATTTGAATCATGCATTTAGATAATCAGTTTTTGACACGCTCAATTTTCACCGATAGTATCATAAATCGACGTAATGTTTTGATAGTATTTTCGGCAGTTATTGATATTGATTTTCATTTGGTTCTTAACCATCTTGATATATTTAAACAATATGGAAAACTCGAATCGAGCATTTGAGTATCTATTTTTTAAGGCTATCTATTTTTTTTTTTTTTTAATTCTATTGAATTTTTAGAAGTTATAGATGTTGATTTCTCCTTAAATTTTAAATCAGATATTTTTTATACGATATTATTTATTACAACCTAATTTCAAAGTGTAACACGCTTTTGAGGAGTCCAATTTACGTAATTACATCATATTTTTTTTTTGGGGGGGGGGCAATTGCTACTACGGATTTCATGATATTTAATATTTTTTTATTGTGATGATTATTTACAAAATGCGAAGAAGCTAATAAAGTGTGTGTCTTCCTACCAACAAAATGTGAGAATATCACCCATAATATTAAAAAAAAATTATTTCGTGTTAAATTAAGAAAATCATTATTATTATTTTTTGTTAACACAGCATATTTGCCATTTTAAATTAGCAACATATATGTTTGTTTGTATTAAAAGTATTTTGCAATTAGATCTTAGTGCTGGAGAGTTTAGTCGCAGATAGCTCAAAAACATTCTACCACAAGATTTCAAATTATCCTTGTTTTAATTAAAATAAGCCAATTGTATATATGTTTATATATATATATATATATATATATTTTTTGTGTACATCTGCAGTTTTCTACAATTCCGCATATTAGAAATTGAACTTTCAATATTGTTAACTTTAATCAATGATTTTATATCTATGACTATACATATGATATTTTCTATTTATATGATATATCTGTCTATGATATTGTCACTTTATTTTTATAAAGTTTTTTTTTTTCAATAACTTCTGCACTATATTATTATGCTTACATTAAATGAAAAAATTTTTGATTTCATACTGTTTGAAAACATCTTTTATTTAAATATCTTATTTTTCCAAGTGAATGTTTTTGTGTTTATTATTTGGTGTTGAAGTATTAATGATTAAAATGCTTTGAAACACGATTCATTGTGTATATCAAGGTTGCAAAAAATGCTTACTTTTCTCTAAAAGAGTTAGACTGACTAGTTTTCATTAATTTATTATATTTTCTTGCATTTTACTGTATACATTTAGCATACTTATGTTCTAACTTTTTATTTTAACAAAAACTATTAAGTAAAATTTACGTTAAATGTCTAATATTGCAGAAAACTTGTAAGTTAAGTAGTTCATGCAATGGAAATTATCACTACTACAAACTATATGAATTACAGTTTGACAAAAAAATATATATTTGTTTTCACATCTGTAAATAAGTTTAAAAACATTTTGATATATCTGCTCTATACTTGTTCAAAAAAATGTTTATTTTATTTTTTTGCAAGGGTGTAGAAAGTTGGTAATTTTGTTTTGCTCATATATATATATATATGCAGCATTAAAAAAGATAATTTCTAATTAGTTCCAAGCATAAAATTATTATTTTTTGAAACAATTTTAAGTTTAAGGCTGTTCCTCCGAATTGTTTTTATAGTTCAAAATTGCTATACTGCATTACTCCAAACATTCTGTCATGTTGCTACAATTAACTAACAGCATTGTGTTCCTTTCATTTAATCACATTTTTCGAAGAAATATTTATTAAAATATTTCTCCAAAAACTGTGTTTTGTGTGTGAAGTTTTTTTTTTTGAAATTTTTTTATCCAGTCCTTTTTAAGTGGTTTAAACAAATAAAGTTTTTACTGCCCCCAAGCAACCTGATTGTAACACACTAGGGTCAAGGAACACAGAACCTATTTTTCCCACCCTTCCTATTTTTCCCACCATTACTAAGAATTCCGTTGTGGAAATGAATTTCTATATCACCAAACAGCTTTCTAATGTATTTTGGAGTAAAGTGTTACGTTTTAGCAGCGATTTTACAGAAATTAAAGAATTTTCAAAATAACCATTTTTTGTTTAAAAAAGCTTTAACAGAGGCAATTGTAAAATGTAATTCTTCACTTGAACTAAATAATATATAGTTTAACAAATTACTGAATTTGTTAAAATTACTCCTTTTGTATATTAAAGATACTGTTAGTGTTAAAAGGCATAGTATTTTTACTGTTTTAATAAATGAGAAATTAAAAATTACATAACTGAAACTAATCGAATTGTGTTTCTGAACTACAAAGTTCTTGCAAAATATTCTGAAGAGGAATGAAAATTGCAGCCAAGGAGCAATAAAAAATGAAAAGAATGAGAGAGGAAAATAAAATTCTGATGATAAGTAAATAAACAGAAAGTATAGGGCAGCTTTTAGGAGTACTTTACCTGACAATGGGCACATGTCGTGGCAAGTACTGCGGTTATGAGAAAAAGTAATTTCAAATAGGAGTGTTTTGTGAATAGTTTTGTCTTGATTTTAGGTCAGCGTGGGTAAACCAATTGACACCTTTATTCCTTCATTGTTCCCCTATTAGAAATGTGCTCTTACTTGTTACCAAAGCAGCCAACAGCACCAGACTAAAACTCTGGAGGAGTTCTCAAAGCCACACGAAAAATAATTTTATGTTTTGTTTATAACTTACTGCTGGCTTCAATGTAAGATTTAGTTAGGATAAAAAAAAATTATGAAATATTCTAATTCAGATTTGTGCTGTATATGTATGTAATTTTGTTGTGTAATATGTGACTAAAATTTGTAAAATAGATTTTCTTATATCTAAGTATTTGGATGTACTCAATCGATATATACTTAGTAGAAATTCCATGAAAATAATAAACAGTTTTAATATTTTTTTAAAATTTTTTATTTAACTGTATTTTATCTAGTCAGTATTGCTTCGTTTTAGAAATCTACTGTTGGTTGTAACAATTTAATATTATTGTCCGGTATATTTTTTTTTCATATGCTAAAATATTTATTTGTTTTCCAGGAACATTGCAGTGAAGAGGTGATAGTAACAGCGGGATGGAAGAAGTTACGAATGTTTCAGATCTGTGGCGATGTGTTATAATTGTAAATCTATATATTGTAAATATATTGTATGATAGTTGTAAAATAAATAAAACTTAATAAATCTTATTTGATTTAATGTTTTTTTCTGTATTTAAAATTATTTAGTTAACTGCTCTTCTAGATTAAAAATTTTAGTTTTAGGAACATAAGACTTAGAAAAATTGTAATTTTAGTAAGTAAACAAATCAAATGGTTAATTTGGTTAATATTTTTTTTTTTACTTCGTGTGTGTGTTAAAGTAAATTTTAGTCAAATTTTTCAAGCTAAAAATTAAAATATATGCATTTATAAAAAAAATAATGAACCCAAAAGCATTCTAGAAGAGTAGATAATTTCCAGCAAGCAATTTGGAAACATGGACTTCAGGACAGCAGTAGATTTCTTAATTATTAATTTAAACTAAAAAAAAAAATATTTTTTTTCCATATGGGTTTGGAAAATCATGTAAATATTGAGTAATTTTTTCTTCTACCAATTCTTTATATTACAAACTTTTAGGAATGAAAAATGTAAAAAATTCCTGAGGGACATGAAACTTCATAAATAAACTAGTATGCTGCTGTGAAGAGGTAGAAAGGTTTGCATTCCATATTCGTTGAGTTATAATTTGAATTGTAAAAATTTACAGAAAGTGTGAGATTAAAAACAAGCTTTTTCTAGGATTCTAAAAAAAAAAAAACATGAATATCGGCTATTTTCCGTTATTTTAGTTTTAGTTCGAAAAGAATTAAAAGTTTTTTTATAAATAAGAAGTAAATGCTATATTTTTTAGTGTAATTAGTGCAGCGTAAACATTAAAATACGGAATGGTTTCTTTCCTTCTTAGTTAAAAAAAAAAAAAACTTAAAATATGCTATTGTTAACAATTCGGTTAAAATTACGATAAATTGAAATTAATTTAGTTAAATTTTCGCGAAAAATTTATCAATTCACCTAGCTCAAAATAAGCGTTAAAAATATTGATATATAAGCGTTAATAATGCGTAAATAAAGCTCAAAATAAGCGTTAATAATACGTAAATAGTATGGATAAAATACGTTTGTATTTTGGTTAAAATAACGTAAAATGTACGTTATTTTAATAAAAATAAGCGTTAAAAACACGTAAATATTCTTGGTGAAAATAACGAATTTATAGAACCAAAAATATACGTAAATAGTTTGGTGAAAAAAACGTAAAAAATACGTTAAAAATTGGTTACGAAATTCACCTTAGTCAAAATAACGGCAAAAATCCGTCATTTTTACGTTAAAAACAGCCCAAATATAAACGCTTTTTTACCTAATTCGAGACTACCACTCGAAACGGAAATAAAACGTTTTAAATAAACGTTTTTTTGCTCTAAACCTTGTGGCATTTTAACGTTATTTTCACGTAATTAATACTTATCTCTGCTGCATGGGCTGTTAGTATTTCTTTTCCTCTTTAATTCGTACTACAATCGACAAAAAATGTAAGTACCCGTATTCAATTCATTTCTGTTTTTTTCCAGACTTTTTTTAGAATACTCGAATTTGTTGTAGTTAAAAAATAGAATTACATAAAAAAAAATTACCTTATGATATTTACTAGCTTAAGATGTAAGCAATGCAATTATGTGACTAAGAGCCAAATGTATTGCTAATGATTAGTCATCATAAATATTTAATTATCGTCCAAATTAAAAAATAACGCTTCAAAAATAGAACAATAATTTTCACTCTAGATTTAAACCAGAATTTATGCACTGTCAGCGTTATACTTATTCTCATTAATAAAAATCGATATCGATTTGTTATTTTGCCAAACACATTGCAAAGTTTTATGGCAAGTAAAATTATTATTGACCGAAAGAACTTGTATATTTTATGAAAAACTTACCTTTCTTCATAAATGGCGACTGCATTATCTAAATGCTCTTGTACAACATTCGTCATATGTTTCACTTTGGACAAGTTATCTTTCTCAAATTTCTTATACTGTCGTAGAAAAGATACTGTATCCAATATATTCTTTCGTAATTCTTTATTTTGACTCTGCACTACACTTACTCTCTTTTCAATCTAAAAATACGCAAATCATTTTCTTATAAATATGATACTATAGTGAAAATGCTTATCATTTCAGAGTCATATAAATAAACATTAAAATAGCTTAGTTTAAAAGAAGTACTAAAACAAGTTAATATATTATTTTTATTGCTTCAATTATTATCTTATAAAACTTGTTGCTATTTCAATGTTTATTATATTTTTTCAATTATCAGTTAAATATAGATTCTATAAAAGCAACTCGAAAAGTGTTTAAATTGAAGTGCAATTGCGTAAAATGAGATTGCGATAAGGACATTTTAGAAATATTCATAGCCCATTTCTGAATATCTGATAATCGCCTTCTTCCGACAATTAGAGTTAATGCATGCATATATAAATTTATGCAATCACTGATGCCACTAGGGCAGTTAACAAATCGCTATCTATTAAAAAAAGCGTTGAAAAAGTGATCAAGTTTAAATTAAAACTTTTTAGACACATTTTAAAATTCATTGATACGGAAATTAAAACCATAACAAGATATTTATATTCTCTAAGTAAGCGATGTCATTAAATTTTTATCAGCACAATAACAAAATTAAAAGTATTCTCTAAACTTTTTTGAAAATATTGAGTTAATTGGTGTTAGAGAATGTGTTTTGCGAAACAAGCTAATACAACGGTTTGAGCATTTTCACAATCGAACCATGGAAATCGATTGCCCACTGAACTTCCAAAGGGGCCTTTGAAGTCCACCATTTATTCATGAATCCATGAATCTTGCAATTAATGTCGATACTTGAAGAGGAAAGTGTAGCTGAAAAGTTCTCACATTCTTTAAGTTCAACTAAAAACCATTCTCCATTTGGCACAATTGACGGAAAGTTCTGCTTTCACGAGATGGATTCCAGAAATACTCTTTATTAAGAAGAACTGGTGTCCTTTACTTAGAAAGCAGTCTCTTCAAACGTTTTTAACATGATAATAAAAAAATAATAAATATTAATAATAAAAAAATAAAAATAACGTGAATCAATAATGAATGAAAGATTGAAAGATTAGAGTGTAGAAATGGGCATACTATAGTTCTTGTTCTATAAACAAGAACCTCTTCCTCAGTGTCTAAACAGCAAATGATGATAGAAAAGTAAAGAAACAAACAAGTGTTAAGGGGCTTAATCAACAGAGGCAGCGGTACAAGTTTGAACACGATAATGGAAAAAACGAAGATAAGAAACAGGTGTGAGGGATATGATGATTCTAATATCTTTTTTAGTATCTTGTTCAAATGTTCCTCTTACCCCATTGGTTAAACTACTTTGCACGTGTTTGCCTCTTTACTTCTATACCATCATTTGGTGTTTAGACACTGAGGACGTTTCGTGTTATAGAATCACTCGTTTATGGAATCAAAACTACAGTATACCTACTTTCATTGCTTTACCAATGCAATTTTTCTTTCGCTAGTCTACATAGCACAAATTATACCCTATCTTTTTTTGTGGGGTCTTTCATCATTAATCGACTACTACTGTTTTCAGTACATATCATTAAAATGCTTCCATCACCATCATTTGCTTAATAGTTCTTATTCATTTCGGTCACTTTCGAACAATTCCCCTGTAAATAAGAATCGTTAATGTTAAATGGTAATAAAATTCCTACAACTCCGCACGATGGAATGCATTTACAGATTTCTGGAAGAAGTAACTTGCAGTTTGTACGTAAGTGTACGTAAAAAAGTATTTTTCCTTCTTCTCCAACCAACCTACTATGACAAATTACTTAACACTATGCAAGTGAGAAATAAATTCTTGTCAGAGATAACTAAATCAGTGCTGATCATGTTATCGTAATGGATCAAAGAAAAACACAGATGGAAGTGTAAAGACATTTGTGCTGATCACATGAATATATGATGAGTTGCCTAAAATGCCAATGCATGTGGTAAGCTATGTTACGTTTTTAACTCAAGCAATTGAACATCACAATAAATTACAATAGTTTTATTATTTCAGTGCGGATTTTCAAGCATTTAATTTAAATACCTGATTCATTCTATTGCTCATATTTTCCAGCAAGATAAATTCGGGTGGTTTTCTAGGTAAGCATCTGAGCTTATTAGTGTATTCATTTCTCATGAGGCACAATCTCACGACCAAACTTTTTATCTGAAAGTAATTATGGGAAGTTGGAATTTTCATTATTAATAATTTTAAAGATATTGTATGCATCAAATCATATTTTTCACACATTGCCAAATAGCAAAATAAAATGAAATTTTAAAAATGGTTTCTTTGAAATGTGTTACATCAATTTGTAATTTTCTCTACATATCTCAACGAAAACTCTTTTTTTTTTTTTTTTGAAATGTAATATATCACGAAAGACGTTTTAATGCATGACTGGTATTTCAAATGAAAACTTCAGTTTTTTTTCCTTCGAATTTTTAACGAAAAGAAACAATTCTTTGCGGGCAGTCTGGTTTTGATTGATGATCCTCCAGTGACACAACCCATTTTCAAAATGCAAATTCAAGCAAAACAAGCTATTACAACCAAAATTGAATGTTTTCAGTAAATATTAAAATTGAGACTCAAAAGTAGGGGAAAGACACAGCTGTTTAGAAATGATAGATTTCATATTGGAAACAGAAAGAAAAAAAGATCAAAGGTATCAGAGCCTACTTAGATGCTTATAATGCTTTTTTCTTTTTAAATCTGCGTATTTCGTACACGAAATGTGGCAAGTTATGTTGCATTTTAAGAAAAAAAGATTATAAAAGTACTTTTAGGAATTCGCACTGAGAAAATAAGTATAGTCAAAATTACCAGAATATGGTAAAGTTTGCCGTACTTCTATCTCTATGAGAACACCGATTTTTACCAGAGTACTTTGGTAAGGATTTTGGTTATAATATGTGTTGAAATTTGCTAAGGGATGATAAAGTTTGGTAATTTTATCATGATGTTTTTTTTTTTTTTTTTTTTTTCGTTTTTTCTTCTCAAGAGCAATTGATTATTTTTCAGAATCAGGTGATCTTGCATTTTATTATAACGTTAGGTTAACAAATTTTTTTTATATAAAACTATACTTACATATTGAAAGCAAAATGGTCTTTTTTTGAAAAATATCGACTTTTTAGGGAGGGAATAAGATAAAGGAAAAGCAACCACGAAGATTGATGAGCAGAACGAAAAAGGGGTGGAGCCTTTGAGTGATTTAAAAAAATGAACCAATTAGCGAAACATTTTAAAGCAGGAAAAATATAACATATTAGTAACTTTCGATCTAATGATCAGATTTTCCAGAACAAAGACTCAATCTTAATGGTTCGATGGCCTAACCTTAATTATTTAAATAAATAATTATTTTAAGCTACGACATTAGGCATAAAACCGGGCTTTCTCTGAATAAACAGATTCCTTTTCATTGTCAAATTTGGATATTTGATTCCAAATTATATGGTGAATAAGCCATGATTTGATATTTTATTTTATAATCGGCGTTGAACGGCTAACCCAATTCTGAATTTAGGACTATCAATGTTCACCATTGTAATTTTTAACCCAACCCAAAAGACAAGGAAACTCCTGGATTAAGCATTGGGACAAACTAGCCCTCGTGGAAGACTTTTTGTTTGCGATGCATGGAGGAGAAAAACACGAAAACTTCCTATGGTTAGCCTAGAGATAGGGAATTCTAACCCATGATCCGTCTACCACAGTGTAATCCGAGAGCAGAATTCGTATCAACCAGCCATCCCTAGAATTCGAACCTGGGTCACCTCATTGGTAAGTCCCCGTTCCCTCATAGCACATGGTTTCTAATTATATAAACAAAAGAGGAAAGGAATAATTCCGAATCACATGCTTTAAGACGGCGGTTCTTTTAGAGGAGCCCATGGTGGCTCCTTTATAGTGAGTGGCAAAGTTTTATTTTTGTTAAAGTTTTATGTAGTTGGATGGCTGATTGTTAGATTAACTGACCTTGAAATAGAAGAAATTGAGTAAAAATGTATGTAAGCAAGAAAAAACTTAAATAAATAAAGCATGAAAATAAAAAAATTTACAATATATGTTGTTCATATTCCTTACAGCAAATTATTAAAGATTGCTTTCATATTTCAGTAATTTCATGAATTTAAACTAAACAGCAAGAACCCTCCGACCTTGGCAATTCCTCTGGTCTTAGAAATAAGTACGCGTTTGCAACTTTCGTCGCGAAAAAGTTAAATACTTTTTGTTAAAATAATTCTGGTTGTTGTTTATACGCACAGTAATATTTATTATTTTCTATTCTGTATTCTTTAATGGTATTCAATCTTTTTTATTATTGTTATTATTACTATTATCATCTTTTTTTTTTTCCTTTTTTTGAATAACGTAAGTATTTTCCTTTTCACAAATCATCATCAACCATTATCAATCCACATCCAGATGAAGGTCATTTTTAAACGTTTCCAAAAATTTCAATGGGCTGTTTTTGCCTTGCAATTCACACCATACACCTGCTACTCTTCTTATTAAGGCCAGTAGTTAGGGCTTTCAATTCGGAAAACATATGCTAGCAAAGGTGTTTGTGTTTTAACGGCATTGGTTATGTTTCAATGTGACAATTCTCCCCATCAAGGAAGGGAGCGCCGGTTTCTAGATCAGAAAAATTAACCAGAAATATGGTTTTTCAAGATATCTCCCAAACAACGTTACAATTTTAAATATACGAGTTGTAGATCGGTAAATTTCGCATAAAAAAGTACCAATATGATATGTTTTGTCTCAAATATACTTACCTGACCTATTGAAAAATTGAGCTAAATTGTCCTCTTTTTCTACCTATTTTGTCAGAATTAATGCTAAAATAAAGTAAAAACCCTTTTGGTAACACTACAACATTTGTTACTCTTGTCGCTCATCCTAATTGGTCTAGCCAATTGGCTAGGCTACATAACACAAGTTGTGGCCAGAAAACCGGACAAACAATTTTCAGCATAACTGCAGAAAAATTTTCCACACTTTTGAGTAGTTTATAATATTCCACACTTATAATATTCCACACTCCATAATATTCCAATGCAGACCCTAGACTCCGAAATGGACCTATACACTTTATCTATGAGATTGAGATCTGAAGAGTAGTTTGGCCATTCTTCAGATGAAATCATGTCCGGAAAATGCGTTTTGCACCATTCTTGTTTCTTTTTGGCATTGTCAGCTGATGTGTAGTCTTGTTGAAACGACTAATTTACATTGCCGAAAAGTTTCTTAGCCCACGGAAATAAAACAAATTACGAATGTCCAGTTGGTACACTTTTTGATTTATTTCTACGCCCTCATTCACAAAGACCAGAGGTGTTTTACCCATACCACTCTGGATTTTGGCAATTTTTAACAATTGTTGAACTGCTTGGAACGTCTACAGACCTGTCGTTCTGTAATTTATGAAACTTTGGCTAATTCACAAGTTACTATTCAATCAACCGTGTGGAGTACAATAAATGATCGAGTCTAAGCGTTTCATCAAAAATAAACACTGAAAAAGCCATATGAGCAGTCCCCATCGCTGTCTAATTTAAATATTTAATTATTTTGATGCCAATTTAGTGTCAAAAAGTTAATTAGAAATTAAAAGTAAATCTAATAACGATTGTGCAAATGTTTAATATAATATTTTATGCTCAGTTGTCTTGACATTCAATTATAATTTATTATACACTTGCATTGAAATAAAAAGTTAGCCTTCACATCAATTGTCACTGCTCTTCTATATCTTCAGGAAAATTGTCACTGTTCTTCTAAAGTTCCACACAATGAGTTCGAATTTGTGTATCCCGCTTTTGATGTATGCATAGACATAGTTCCAATTTTATATTTAGAAAGAAAAAAGTACTTATGTATTTCCGCGAATGTATTGTGCATATAAACACTTTGTATGAACGTAGTATAGTAACATATCATGGCATATCATTTCGCTTAAAAGAAACGAACAATGGTATGGAATAAACAGGAAAAAATACACACATTAAACTTTAAGAAGACATAAAAAGGATTAAGAGATGTTCAAAAATTTAAGCGCATGAAAATACATGAATAAACTTATGAAAGCTGCATGCGAATAAATGGAGGCATTTAGTATTATACATAGTACATAGCATCTTGTAAATCTGGTATTGCTTCTTTTTTTTTTTACTTATGTATTTGTATACACTATATCTGGCTAACTAAATAACCTAGATGACAAATGCTGTCATCAAATTGCAAAATGTATTCCTCAGTTTACTCTTTTATGTTTCTCAAAATCTTCACAATGCTCATCATATTCTTTCCAAGCACATTCATTCTACGAAGGAAAATTCATACCGACAATGCCTAGATAAGAAAGATTTCCAAATCAAGTTTACAAAGTAACGGAGTATACAAAGTTACTGAAATTTAAAAATACAACTTTCCTTTAAATATACTGTAGTTATCAATTATTTATTCAACTTAAGAACTGTTATTTTTAAAAAAAAACTAACCCTATCCCTAAAAAATTTTTAAGGAATTGGGGGAAAACTCAATACTGTCATGTTTTCATTTAAAATAGGAGGACCCTATCTTTTTATTTAAAAAAAGAAATTGAACAATTGATGCATCTGTACTACAGAAATAAATCCACATTCCATTCCAAAATATTTTATTTATTTCTTATTGTTACTATTATCCGACTGACCCGAAGCAGAAATAAAAACTTCTTGCAAGATCAGCGACTTATCTCTTTTCCACAATCTAAGAAAACCGGAAATCCGCTTTGAGGACCAGGAGCGATTTTTGTATTAATCCGTCAAAAAAGAAAAAAATAAAGAATAAAAGTGAAGCAAACATGGATAGAAAGAGGATTCACAATTCTGAGCAATTCGATGAAAGCAGGAACAAAATAATAAAAAAAAAGGAATCCTTTTTCCAGTTTTATATTCCCAATGCACCCTCAAGCTTTACCACCATGTGGGCCTCAGGTGGCCAAAAACGGATCAAATGTTGAATGCCATTCGAGCAAGGAGAGATCTTTCCTTTTTTTGACTTCAACTTTTCCCTTATTTTTCCTTCCAAACCCTTATTTTTCCAGAATTGTCGTTTAAGTCATGCATTCATTCTTCAACATTTTTTTTTATTTTCAACTGCGTCTACTTTCCTTAGATCTTCCTAGAAAAAGAATTACCGTATTTCATCTATTCTTTTCTTTCCTCCTTTTTTTTAGTATTGTAAATAGATATTTGCACATTCTTTTATGATATGGTAATGAGGAGGAACATATTAAATGGAGGTACTTTAAAAATGATTTTTTTTAATTATTTAATTATAATTACGTATGGAATCAGTTTCTATAGCACATTTTTTCAGTGTTTCTTGACTTTGTACACTTATTATTTTGGCTCCAAATACCCATCGTATTAATTAGTTTGTTATTTACAACTGACAATTCGTTTTTCCTCATGAAAGCTAATGAAAAAGGTAGCGGAAAATTAGGCTAATTTTGTACATTCTCCCAAATTAATTGACTGTTATGATTAATTGTCTATGATGATTAATTAGAAATTATTATGAAATCTAGAAGTATGTAATTTTAATTTTTTTTTCATACTGACCAGCAATTTTAAATTGCGACATACTTATCGCATTTGTTTCTTAAACATTTACAACTCAAACATTTAACAACTATGAATTTAATACCTCAAACTTTTTCAAAATTGAAATGTTCTTTCAGAGCTCATTTATATTTACCTTAATTTTTTATTTTTTAAATAACCTTAAGTTTTACTTTTTTTTTTTTTTTTTTTTTTTTTTTTTTTTTTTTTTTTGCTTTAAACAATTAACAAGATAAATAAAGTAAACAGTAGATCAATTACCAAATATTACGTTTACCAAAATAACAATTAAAAATCGGAGAAAAAATAGTCGCAAATTTTCTTTTCTTTCTTTTTTTTTAAAAAGAAAATCTGAAATACTATTTTTTCATTTTTTTTTCTAATTATTATTATAATTATAATGATTGGTTTAAATTATTTTATTTATCTATTTATATTTACTTAACTAGTTAATTAATGCATTCTCATTATTTTATTTTATTATTATTTTGTATTATTTAAAGATTTATTTACTTAATTAATTATTTTGAAACATTTATTTACTTAACTTATTCAATAATTATTTTATTCAATAGTTCAATAGTTATTTTATTCAATAATTCTTTTAAATCTGAGATTTTAAGAACGATGGTAATAAAAGTTGCATAAAGAATAAAAAGATATGAATAATATTTTATGAGCCAAAGAACTTAAAAAATCAAATTAATCAAAAAATATCATTTTTAATAAAACTCCTAACTATAACACCTTATTACTCTTTCTAAGACATTCAATATTTTATGTTTTAAAAAATTTTAACAGAAAATGAAATCAGGGAATTGTGGCGCCATCTGTTAGGCATTTCGTAGAAATAAAGTTAGCAGAAAGTATGTTATAACTTATATTATTCTGAGGGCTTTGCCATTAATGAATGAGTCATTATGTAGTTATTTAAAAATTAACAATCAATATTATGACCTCTCGAAATATTTATGTGTTTGTTAGAAATTTTAAATTTTATTCAACAATCAGTAAAATATTTATCGAATAATTTGCAAAAGAAGAATTACCGACAACAACATCGACTCGTGTATGTAAAAGGACACAATTTCAACTTCAACAAAAATTTTAATCATCACTATTAGATATTGTTCATAAAAATAAAAAAAATACAAGAGCTCCAAAACTTATTCTAAAATATCCGCCATATCGCCACTTAACATTACTTTTTCGAAAGAGTCTTGGATGAGATTTTTTTAAATAAAAATTACCCAAATTAATGGTATTGGATATTGATCACGAGAAAACAATAACCCATAAATCAATTGTTTGCTACCATAATTCCAAAATAGTTTACATTTATATTCGTTGAAGTAAAATGTAATACAACGAAAAGTACTAAAAAAGTATCTTATTAATAAAATTCTAAAATACTTTCTTAATGAGATCAATAACTTAAAATATATGCACAGTAAAGAATTCTGTTTGCTTCACGCGTCAAAAATTCGTTTCTTAAATTAAATGTTCATTTTGAGTCTAATTTCATTTGTAAATAGTATGAAAAATCTGGTATGCTTCTATTAAAATAATATATTAATAGATCTTGATAACTTCATAGATCTTGATTAATAGATAACTGATATATTATATTAGTGAACAAAAATAATTTGGCTTAATTATTATCTTTTAAAATAACATTTGAAATTAAATTTGCATTGTTATAACAAATTCGGAGAGTTCGTGGTGGCTCAGGTGATAGAGTGTTTCCCTTTCAATGAGGTGAACCGGGTTCGAATCGCAGCGATGGCTGGTCGATGCGAATTCCGACCACAGTACTGATGTGAAATATCCTCAGTGGTAGACAGATGATGGGTTAAAGTAATCTTGCCGTCAAGCTAACCGTGGGAGGTTTTCATGGTTTTCCTCTCCATATAACGTAAATGAGGGTTAGTTCCATCGAAAAAGCCTTTACGAAGGCAAAAGTTAGCCTAATACTTGATTCATGAGTTCCCTTGTCTTGTGGATCGGGTTCAGAATTACAAGGCTAAGGAGTTGAACATCGGTAGTCGTAAACCTAAATTTGGGTAGGCTGTTCAACGACGGTTATAAAATAAAACAAAATTTAAGTAGGAAAACTGAATCCCCGTGATTTTCTGACCACTAAAAATGCAACAGACAACAATGGAAAATAGGGACATCATCAGTAGATTTTTATATTTAGTTAGATGCAATTTATTACAGTTAAGTGAATCTTAATGCTAAGATTTTATTTATATTGGACCAATTTAAGATTTATCATAATCACTACAAATAGACTGCTAAGTGTTAAGAAATATGTGGCAAGACTTTATTTAAATTAGACCTATACTTGAATTATCACTATTACTGTAAATAGAATATGAAAATGGATAATGTGATTTAAGAAAATAATGAATGTGAACAATTGATTTTTCGGATTTCAATTTTGTACGAGACCTTGCCGAAAATTGGTTTAAAAAAATGGTAAGCGTATTATAAATTGTTCTAAATTAAATTTTACAGTTTTAGTAATTTAAAATGCGTACTTGTTGATTTCTCTTTTGTATGATTCCCATTTTTGTTTTCACTTCGCGATCAAAGTATTCTTCCATTTGCAGCAAATAAATAAGATATCCTTTGATCTGATTATCTCGCAAATGGTGCTGAGTGCTGTATAATCTTGATACTGTTGGCTCCAGCTCCATAAATTGCCTTTTCAGTTGGATGATCTGCTTGCTATAATATATATTAAATAAAAACGATCATGTCAATTACTTTTCAATCCACAATTTTTTTTAACTCATATAAAACTGTTGCCTCTCATGGTACCAAAATCATAATTTGGTATCATCTGTGCCTTGCAAAATACGTGGAATCTGCTGGTAGACTTACAATTTCAATAGGACATCCATCTTCTATTTCGAAGGGAATTGAAATTACGCTGTGTTTTTCACGGTGGTGCTAGTACACAGTGCGTCGTGGAAGTTTCATTGCATTAACGTATTTTTAAATATAAAATGGTAGCACATTAGTGATTAAAATAAAGTATTTATATTTGTACTTCACCTTTAATTTCAGATCCAAATATTGATTCTTATTTCATTTCAGTGAATGCTTGTGTCCGATGAAAATGTTTTTTTTTTAAATAAAGGTCTTGTAAAACATACGTATAATTGAATCCGTTGTTACAAGTACAATTATTTTGAAACATTACATCTGACGCTGTATACATTCGATTCTTATAAACAAAATACAATTTCTTTTTCAATACAGATTATTTTTACCCTTATCTGTGCTGTAATCGAGATTTCACAAAAAAATGCTGAGTTATGCCTTAAATCATGGAAAAGCAGCAGATTTACGAATTTTTTTATTTTTTTAAGTTTTTCGTATTTACATGGATGTAAATTAACCAAAGTTTTGAAAAGAAATTCAAATTTTCTTTCAAAAAAGTATAAATATAGTTCATAACTTTGTCACCAAATTTCATGACGAAATTCCCATCAGTTCGGAAAGCAAAACATTGAAAAATATAATTTTTCTGATAATTGATAATTTTGATATTTTGATAATTTTGACAAAATCTGTCATTTAAAATGATATTACCGAGGTTAAATTAATTTTGTACACACGAATTTCTCGTTTATCCAGAAATATTGCTGGAATGAAATAAATAAGTTAGCAGTCTTTATCGGTAATTAAAATGAAACTATGGAATTTAGGCGATTTAAAAAAAAAAACTTTACTTTTGAATAGCCTTCTTTGACACTCCATGATGCTTCCTCGCCAACTTTCGAACTTCTCTCATGTGAAGATCTCTTTTTAATTTTGTACAAAAGTTCTTGAGGTCATTTTCAATAATGCTAAAATCTGTTGCCATTTTCACTTCTTTCAAAAACAGACTCCTAGCAAATCTAAAAGTAATAATCGCTATTTATTTATGCAAAGCATACCTTACTTTCACAATCTTCTATTTAAAATCACATAGTAACATGTATAACAAAACTAATGTCATGTCTTCATAGCATGACTATGTTTTGAAGATATGTCTGACACATTAAAAATGCATAATTTTTACATCAGCAATTAATTCACATGCGAACCTCTGTGTAAGTATTATACTATTGATTAATTTTTAAGACAAAATCATTGTAAAAATTAAATCTAATTTCACGCTATTTATACTCCCTGAGCTGCATCTAAATATGCACTGTACTTTTTAATATTAAGCTTATTATAGTTAAAAGATTTTTATTTAAGCTTGTTAATAGTTAGCCGCAATTAACACATTGAATACGGTATTAAAATATTGCATTATAACCAGCATCAATACAACTTGTAATTAAAGTAGAACAGATTTCTTGGACACGAATAGTGAAATGAAATGAATTTATTTCATTTTTAAGAATATAGTTGGATTGCAAAATAATTTATTTATGCCAAAAAATTATATTCATTCTGTTAATTACTGCATTTTTTGAATAATATTAATGTTTTTGAAGTTATACTTCTTATGTGACTTCCAACAAGGTTGCGTTAAACGTTTAACGCTACATATTTATTGGCCGGGAAATCACGTGGTAGGATCCAGTTTTCCCTCATTCATTTCCATATTGTTTCGGTTCTCACTAGCATAAAAATAATAAAAGTCATGAAAGTATTGTTTTTCTTTAAATATTTTTTTAGTTTGATTTGATACACATATAATTTAATAGGATAGTATTTTTTATTTTCAAATTTAGTGGATAACAATTGTAAAAAATGAGTGAAAACAATCCCACTGACAATGCGACGGATTTAAGATTATGTCAAGGTACGTCTCTTGTGAATATTAATTGATTGTTAGGTTTTCTCTGTTGAAATTACATTATGACGCATTCACATACATTATTAATACAAATACATTTTCCAGGGCGAGACGATGAGTCAACCACAAGCACTTCCACTTGTTCAAGAGGTCCACGAAATAAAAATGCACAATATTACCATTATTACAGAGCACGGAAGCGAGCGGAGCAGGCAAAAGAGTCGTTGAATAGAACTAGTGATCCTTCTACGACTGCTGATTCTTCTACATTTAACGTCGCAGGTTGCGAAGTTTAACTTCTTCCGCGCGGAGGGACTCCACGCACTATTTTTTTTCTAATCGTACAAGTTATACCAAAACACAATTTTCATGGCATCAGATTTCATTTACAAATCTCACCTAGCATTGCTATCTTATGACTCTGGATAAATAAGAATTAATTAGAATAAACTAAATATTTTGTGCAAAATGCTATATTTGTGGTGCTAAATTTGTAAGAATGAATGAGTAATTATTAGTTCAACTATGCGTAGATGCTTATTTCATATATATAACAACACCCCAGAACTAAATCATGCCAAAATATTATTTCATGACTTAATGAGTGGTAACAGACCCGTTTATGCCAACGTACTGTTCGTTTAATATATAGCACAAATAGAACTAAGTTATTTTTGCCAAATTACTATTTTTGTGGCATTGTACTTGAAAAGTACTTAAATCGATGTTGATGCTGTTTTAATCTACCTATTGAACTTTAGTACCTAATGAAACATATTACCTATAGCCCCTGTTAGCAAAATTAATAAAGCGTTCATATCGCCAATAATATATTTTACATTTTACATTACCGGCAATATTTTACATTTTTCTTAAGCGAATAAGTACCATTTCTTCATTAATTTTGCTTTTTAATCTATTTAGCCACAACCTGTTTTTATTTCAATAAGTACCTAAGACTAAATTTAATGAAGAATTATTGGTGCCAATAATAATACGTTTAATAGTACGGAGTCAATAAAATTACGACTCTATTAAATGAATTGGTACTATTCCTCCATTAATTTTGCTATTCTGTACATTACTTATTTATTTAATTTTATTTCAATTACCAATGATTTTAAATTATTTAGCTTTATAGGAACACGATATTAAAAGCATATTTATAAATAAAATAAGAGCTTGGTTTCAGATAAATTTAGAAATACTAATTGGGAGGAAATTATTCACCTATTCTACGAGGTTCACGTTGATCATATCCGACACAGAGAATAAAAAATAAATAAATACAAATTAAAGCTAAATCCATCAGAAAATTCTATTTGCTTCTCCCGAGTAGCATAATTGAAGTTATTAAACAGTTTTTAGGAATGGGTGCTAAAATTTCTAATTGCAGCCGCTGTCCAAATTTCAATATAATAGCACAAACGATTCTACAGTTCCAAGAGAGACACATAAACTCTTCATTTTATTATTTTAGATTATAACAGACGAGTGATTTAAAATTATTTCTTTGATCTTTCTTCAAAGCGATAATTTCTGTAACTGCTTTTACTTATTTTAGTTTTTATTTTTATTTTTCATGGACGTAAAGATGAACTCTGTAATAAAAAGTCATATTTAATTTTGTTTGTCTCAGAAAAAAAATCAAATAGCAGGTTTACGTGCTTTTTCAAAAAATCTTTTTCATCGTTTCAAATTTTCATCAACTTATATATTCAATAATTCGTCCACTTGCTAATTCTTCTACTCATTATTGCGTCTTTTCACTGATCACCTTTAATACACAAGTTTGCTGCGTTTTTTTTTTTCGCGCTTCGTTCTTTCTTGTAAATCCAACAATCATCTTAGTTACAAAATATTAATAGAAAAAAAGAAGAATGAAACCACCCCCGTTTAATTGAGCTTGTAAAAGTGAGATTTTCTCTTCAATATACAAGTTTATGAACCTGAAAAAATATCACTCCAGATAATTTTTTACATGATTATTGGCCGTCTTGATGCTGATCAAAAACCGTCTTGATGCTGATTAATGATACTAGAAAATCCTACACAAAAATGTATTTTCTCTAAATATTTTTTTTTGACGAATTTGGATTTTTAACCTTCAAAATATGAACTCAAAAATTTATATTTAGAGCTCAAATTATTAAGTCAGATGACTGAGCTAAGTTAGGTGGTATTGTTCTAACAATTAATGAAAATAAAAAACAAATGACTACAAAATTAAACAAATAATTTATGTTATTTCATTTAAAAACTGATGGCAAACTATGCAAAAAATAATTGCTAGAATATTTGAAAAAAATTAACTGAAGTAGTTTTGATTTGATAAGTATTACTTACAATTAGAATTTTTCCATTTACTATGCTTTTCATAGTAAGTGGGAAAAACCCATTTACAATGTTTTTCATCGAAAATTTAGAATTTCTGTAAATGAAAATTGTTTATTCTCAAAAATTTTGTTACGAAATTTTCACGCAGAAAAACATAAATACTTAATAATCTTATTAAGAAAAAATGTTACAGCAAGATTTACTTGTCCCATCAACAAGAATAAATGTTACAGCAAGATTTACTTGTTCCATCAACAAGAATAAATGTTACAGCAAGATTTACTTGTTCCATCACACAGAAAAATATCTATCTCATCATTTTATATTACGAAACTTCAAGGCTAATGCAGTTGGAAAATAGCAAAAAAAATTGAAAATTTTGATTTTGAAAATATTTAGCGCCATACATAATTACTTTCTTTTCTCGAAATGAACTTTGAATTAAAAAAAAATAGACACATTCAAATCATGAAGAGAATTCGTGAATAGACAATCACTCGTATTTCTAGTTCTTTATGAGTGATTGACCCTGGCAAAAAAATGTGTGCATTTCTACCACTCCTGGAAGATGAATCTTCATAACCATTTCAACCAATCCTTTTTTCTTATTAACAATCATATTAGAGGAGTTGAGTTGTTCGGCTCCTGTTCAATTAAATTAATGTAATTACTGAATCAGAAAACTGTGACAGAAATATTTTTTCAACAATGAATTTGAATATAATAAGTACTTGCAGATGTCGTTTTTTTCACTAGGTGCGAATGAATGTTCGGTCGTTAACTCGAAGACATTATTTTTCAAAAATTAACTATATCGGTTTATCCTTCATAAATTTGATAAGGTACGGTACTTATATTTATGTCACACTAGAGCTGCACAATGGGGTATTGGCGTTATAAATTTGAAATATGAAAACTTATTTAAAATGAATTAACAAAAGAAATTGAGGCATAAACTATAAGAAAATATTTTTTGTATAATTGAAACCAATTATTTCAAATTAAAAACTTAAAAAGTAAATAAATATCTTGTATAATAAAAACAAAAATATTTTCACGTTTTGTATCTCTCTTTTAATTCCATAACCGTTCGCGAAAGGATCTTGAGGTTCGGACCGCAGATACAAGAGTCAGTTTTAGTCCCAAGCATCCTAATAAAATGTTCAAGAATTTAAACTTTACCGTTTGGGAAGAGTGTGGAAGAAGCGAATTGTTTATTTGTCACAGTTTTGTCTGCACGGATAAAAATGTATGGTTAAAACTACCAGAATATGATAAAATTAACAGGGTTTCTGGCTCCATGGTAACGCCAAAAAAACCGATAATTTTTATCGAAGAGCTTTGGTAATCATTTTTTGGTAAAATTTAGAATAAAATACTGTTTTTATATCCATTATGCTTTTTTTTTATAGTAAATGTGGTAAAATCTGGAAATTTTAACCAAAAGTCGATAATTCTAATAGTATTGGTATAGTTTGAGATGGCACTATAAAGTTTTCAGTTTGATAATCTCTATTTTATTTATTAAACATTAGTTAACTTTGTTTCTCGACGGTTAATTGTTTTTATCTCTAGATATATAAACTATAATTTAACATCTGCCAACTCTTAAAACTATAAAAAATTGCACATTTGTAGATGTAGAAATGACTGGACAAAGCTAATCTAAATCAGTAGCTTAACTGTAACGCATCAGGGTTATCCCAACATCCTTAAATGAAAGCGCAGAAGTAGCTGGTTCAAGTCCCACCACAACCCTAGGTACATTTATCTACTTATGGTTGCTTATAAATAAGCAGGCTTGTGTGTTCATTACAAAGCTTGTCTCATATGTCCTTGTCATGTCGAAATACAGATAGCACTAAATAGAGAAAGCTTCACAAATATATATTCTGTAATTCAAACCAGCTACCTCCTCGTTGCAATAGATGCCTCTTTATATTTTTTTCCTTAATTTGAGCAATCTGTTCATCAAGTATTTGGAATAGTAATGCTTTTTAATTATTTTTACAACATTCTCATCTTTTGGCCAAACAATATTTAAAATTGAGGTATTGGGTTCAAATCAAAGCGTAACAATGGGTGTGCAACACTAAATAAATAAACATTGTTTAGATACAGGCACGTGCGCTTATTGCAAGGAACTGCTTGCATCTTATCATATTGCAGAACTAATATCAGAATGAGAAAAGTAGCTTAGAGACGTTGAACCCTCTACCTCCATGATTCAGAGCATTTTGCAGAAGAACAATGTCCCTTGGCAAATAGATTCTCCCAAAATGTATTGTTGATTTACTTGCACCTTGTCGTGCAATATGGTTGTCCTGCCAATCGCTCTGAAATGCAATTGTAATGGGTTCAAATCCTACTATAACACTGGATGTATATTCTCTCTATCTTTCTCAAAATTGTGTTATCTGCTTATAAACTGAAAAAAATATTTTAAGAAATTCTATTTATTTACGAAACCCCACAAATGTTTGAATGTTGAAATGTTTGAAGTTATTATTTCGTAAAAATATACTTGAGGGTGCCCCTTGGCGAAATTAGCGACTTATGTTTGGCGCCATTCCTGCTTGCGCGGAACACCGTGGCAACAGGAATGACCGCCAAAACATAATGATATTTCAATAAAACATTGGAAAATTTCAACAAAACATCAGCCGAAACTTTATAAAATTGCAATGAATCCAATATAAGCAAAATTAATAAACTCAATAAAATGCATTTTGAATCGAAACAGAAATTAATGGAGTAAGCACAGAAAGAAAAGGAAAAAAACAACTGACTTCTTCATTAAGCTTGAATATCCTCAGATTTAGGTGTACAGAATTCTCTTATAGCAGTTATATGCTGTCTAAATTTATCATGAATAGAATCTGTGTACCTCCATCGCCTGATAAATTCGGTGAAATACGAATCGAAAAAGGCGTCTGTAGTCCCGAACTGGCGGTGACATTTTTTTCTATAGTCCTTTTTTATGACTGCCCACATACCTTCGATCTTATTGACTAGAAGCAAAAGTAACTTTGCCAGCCGATATCCAACGTAGAACTAACGGACCTCTGAAATTACATATACCGTTGAACATTTATAAATAACGCTAAAATCTAAACCAATCAGAATCACGATTGGGTTTCAACATCGCCCAGCTTGGCGATCAACCGCGGTCACAACTTGGCGATCAACCGCGGTCACAACTTGGCGAGAATCAAGGGGCACCCTCAAATATAGTCTACCCTTATTATTCATGTCCCTTTACTTCTTATTACAATCAGAAATTATATTAGAATAAGAAATAACAAGCAGCCACTTAACTCCTACCAACCAGTTAAGCAAACCGCCTTTTTAAATAAACCAGAGAATTGAAAACAGATTATTACCATTATGTTTGGTAAGAAACATAGACATCAGAAATTAGAAACTACCAAATAAATGATAAAATAAGTGACAGTTCTGAAGAAAATTTTGGTAATTTTATCGTAATACTTTAGTGCATGACACTAAAACCATTGATTCGGTTAAATTTACTTTTCAATTTTCTTATTTGTTATTAATTAAATTGTAATAAGATCTATAATTTTGAAACACAGAATTTCCAGTAAATCGTCACAAAAGCGAAAAGTAAATTCACCAAATTAATGGTTTAAATATCGTTTACTTTTGTTTAATTACCAGAATGAATTATGATTTATTTTACTGCAAATGTATTTACCATGCAAGTACTGTAGCTTTGATAGAATTTTTTTCTCCATGCACAGATGCTTTCTTTTTTCAACTATTTAAATAACATCATAATGTTTGTAGACTTACAGTTCTGTTTTATCGAGGACAAATTTCACAGGAAGTTTATTGCAAGTTCTTTAATAAATATTTATCCTTGATCTATTATGTCAGGTTGGCAAAAGTTAAATCAAATCGGATTAATACGTGGAGGACACATTACCGAGCTACCAAGTTAACGGAATCATGTGTTGGAAACGTGCTTTATAAATCCAAATAATGTTTAACAAATAGTAATTAAAATTTAAAAAATGCTTAAATGGCAATCCTTCGTTAAAATTACTTGATTGAGGTAGAATTGGGTATAATATGAAAAAAGCACAACTACTTCCACTTACTAGGAATAACATTTACCTTTTAGTTTAATTAATAAACTGAGTTTTAAATATGTTTACTAAATTCATAAACTTCGGTAAAACAGCAATATAAATTATTTCCAAAGGAACTAGACTAATACAATTTCAACCTGGCGAGTAGCGACTTATAAACAAGACACTTCGTTTGATGCTTTTACTTGTTGCTAGAAATCAGGTTCGCAGAAAATGCTGTTTACTAGTTAAATTTAGTAGGAATAACACGATCTGTGACGTAGGCTATAGTATACCCAATTGGAGAATCATGCTTTTGATGCAATAATCAATAGCATTGTTTTCGTTTTTGAATAATATTATGCAATTAGAGTTCATCCTTCGATATTTTTCGATGAGTTTAACCTTAAAAAACTTTATTTTGCTTAATCTAATAATGTAAAATCATAAGAAAGGGCAACAAATGATAAGAAAAGGAAATTTATGTGCTAATTTCAACTTATGATAAACATTTCAAAAGAAAGCTAGCATAAAATATAATTATTTAAGTATTTTAACTATCAATATTCAGTTCACTAATTGATACTTAAATTGAATGATTTTTATCAAAGAAAATTAAAAAGAAAAATTCGTTGCTATATGTTTAGTTATTATTTTTATTTTAAACATTTATCTTACTAGTTTCAAGTTTCTTACTAGCTTAATGGTTTTAAATCAGTTTTAATTTATATTTTCACTTGAATAAACTTTACTATTAGCATAGATTATAAATTATAATTTTAATAAGATTTTTCCGTTCCTACTCAGTTAATCTTTGCTTGACGTATTATTAAAAGTTTCATCAAAGCACATTTATTTTTAAAAAAAAACATAATTTTTAATAGCTTATTTATTTAGAAAAAGCATGCACTATTTAAACTGATCAGGATTTTTGTAACAACTAGTTTGCATTTGATAACTACATAAATAAAGTTCTGTTAAAAAAAAAAGCGTACAGACGCTCTACATTCAAAACAAAAGTGGGAAGATCCAAGAAACTAAGAGTGATTTCGAAAGGGATGCAATGAAGTCCAGCAATTGTTACGCAAAATGTCTCAGATTAGAACAGAATGCTCCATTTTTCTTTCCGATTCTCTTGTTAAATGTAATTTGGACAAATGTAAGATTCGATTGTATTATTTGAGCTTATTTGTCTTGTGAAATCAGGAGTATTTAAGCTTCGAAATGTAATATAAAATATTAGGTTAGCAGAGCACGGAAATTTACAATTCTTTTATAATTGGATTAAAATACTTGGCTCGGATTTATAGGTTTTATATCTATAAGCAACATTAAATTTAATATGAAATTTTATGTATTTTAAAGTTAAAGTGCCATAAATTCTATTATTCATCAAACAATTATAAAATGTCGATTATGTTTCTGTAGAATATGTTTAAAATTAAAAATATGAAACTATCAGTGTAAAATACGAATTAGAAAAGTATAGAAACATTATTAATGTAAAAAAAGCATTTAAATATTAAGTTTAAGTAAAATCATTTATGGTTTCTTAAGATTTTTATTTTCAATTGTGCAGGTTATGAGATAAATTTTAGATCTAAGGATGAGTCAAAATCCTTTTGTACTGGTTAGTTCGTACACTTTGAAATTTTAATTAAATACATATCTAAGGCACAATTTAGAGAAAACAAGATTCAGAGGTCAAGACATTTAAACCGGTATGAACCTTTTGCTTGAATTTAAAGATTTCATAACATTGCCTTTATTCCAAGTCTATGAGCGCATCCTTTTGAAAGAAAGTCGATGAATTATTAATAAAAATGAAGCTGTATTTATGTTATGTAGAGACATTTATAATGAGTTGAAAAATTGTATAAAATGATTTTTCAAAAACCGTTTCTATTGACAAAGGAGTCTTTCAGGCTCCGAGCAGTTTCTGTGTATCTAACTTGACATTTAATTTGAATTTAATTTGTTATCTTTCACAGCAAAAATCTAATCAGTTTCCTTAGAGGAAAGGAAGAAAATTGAATTACCTATCTCACAAGTATTACGTACGTTTTTTCAACTTATTTTAATCTTTCTTATTATTTTTGTTTTTTTTCTTCTTTTAGTTTATATGTAATTTAGTTTATATGCAATTGCTTATTACAAATTTATAAAAAATAAGCACATTCAACTATGGTCATGAAAGAATAATTTTGCTTATAAAATATATCTCCATATACCTGCATAAATCTACTGTTTTCCCATTTCTAATTGTTGCCAGCGCTATCTTTTTCGAAGAAAACACGACATGATATGCCCATTAATAACATAAAAAGATCCAGATATCCTTAGCTGCTGTGGGCATTAAATTAGCAAATATTAAGACACTATTTAACATTTTTTAATAATCTTCATTTAAAGGTATTTTTCTATAATGTTTATTTATTTCCTTTTCTTAACGTAATTCATAGCTATTATTAAAGTTTCGATTGTGGTTATTTTTCAAAATTAAAGGTGTATAAAATTAAAAATGGTGTTCATGTAAACCTTTTATTGTGTCCAGCCAACACATGCAATGAAATCATTATTACAAAATGAGTACTTAGCGCAGAGAAATGTTAAGATCTAAATTGTCGAAATTATTTTTCGGGCAATAATATTTATTAATTTATTTTCGTCCGTTAACAAAATTGTGATGAAAATTTGAGAAACAAGTTTTTGAATATTTTGGAAGATGCAATAATAACCAAGTAAAATGATTAGATATGAATTTTATTTTCCAAATTTGTATTCCATGCAAATCTATGTTACCAAATCCCTGCGATTACGTAGAAAAAAAAAGGTAAACAAAACCAGAATAAATTTTATTTAAACTATTCATTTGGTGATTTTTTCTGTTCTTGTGGTAATGGTTTACAGGAGATTCTGGAATTCAAAATCACAGTTCTGTTCTAATTACATTAATAATAAGATATTTTTTTCCGAACGAAGTAAATAGAAATTGAAAAACAAATTCATAACTCGAAATGTTTGAACGCTTTTAAACTAAATGACATAAGAAATAAAAAAAATTTAAAGAAATAATTTTAAGTTAAAATTTAAAAACTAGTAAAGCAACTATTACTTCTGATAAAAGTGATATTTTTATTCGAAGGAGAGCTGTTCAATCTTTCATGCATGTTTTAAATAACATATTTATTTATCTTTCTAGTTTACAAAGTCCATTTTAATTTAACTCAAATGTCTTGTCAGTTTTAATATATTTTACACAATACTAAATATTCTAATTTTTAATTCATGTTTATGCATGCACATGCATTTGTGTTATACTTTTTAATGAAGTCCCATGCTTTCTTTATAAAGCTATTCTAAGGTTATTGATCTAATAGCTAGAATAATTTTAATATTTATGAAAGAAATAACACTTTAAACAGATCTAATTTATAGCTTCAAAGTCATAAAATTGATGCTAATCTAACTAACATATTTCTCATTCTAAGGAAGTGTTGCTTTAATAGTTATACAAGAAGAAAAAAATATTTCAGTTGCATACTTCACACGGACAAAAAAATATGTTGAAAAAAAGCTATCAGAAAAAAAAATCCAGTCACAAAACCACATCTGACCCACATATTTGGCAATATCTGAATGGCTCCAGAAGATGAAAAAAATTGTATTGTCCAAAAGAACGCGTTTTCACTTATTCGACATCTTTACACCTTAGAAAAATGTTTGTGTTTCTTCCTGTACCGACGTTCTTCATACTTAAGAATGAGGGCATGTACGAATAAAAAATAAATAAAATAAAACATCGCCTTTTATTTTATTTTCACTTTCTGCCGTCCCACCCCCTGCTTTTGAAGAAGCTGCACTTTATGAAAGATTGATCTATTCTTTGTCTATGGATTAGAAACATTTAGAGAAAGTGTCTGCTTTTTTAAGCTACATAGAAAGTAAAAGGGAATATTTTGGCGTATTCTACATATATTGTCTATTTAAGGTATGGGTGTAACCAAGAAAGTTAAGTCGAATGATATCTTCCGCATAACAATTAGTTAGGTTTGAGTGCTTCATTTTTATGTATAACTAGTTTCAATAATTATAAGACATCCGTAATATTTTTCTTTTAAGTCATTAAAACTTTTTAGGTGAAAGATTATTTTAAAATTGCTTTTTTTTAATACCCGTTTAGTTAAACATATGTTTTGTAGTAATACTAAGCTAGAACTTATTTAGTTCATCGTCCTAAACATGTTTTAAAATGTGTTTAGGTGGCAATTTTTGGTTTATTGATACATTTTTAAGGTTATAGGTGCATACATTTTTAAGGTTAAGGTATAAGGTTATATAAAAATTTTCTGCTTTTAAAAATACTTTAAAAAGGCACAAAGCATGTTAAAATCACGGATTCTATAATTATCTAAAATTGTAAGGAAGATGCTTTACTACTGGTATACTCTATCTGATTTAATTTGTAGGATAAAGCCGAACTTTATTTGGTAAGAAGCTAAACTCACTAAAATTTTCCCTGTTGCATCTTTGTCAAATAATAAAATTATACAATTAAATTAATATTTATGATTTTATACTTGACTTATTTATTAGTTGTAAAAAAAACCTTGTTCAATTTTAACAAAAAAAAAGCTTTAAAATTAAATTTTGGAAAACATTAGCTATGATCAGATCGTTATTTTTGATTTTAGTACATTGTACATAGAACTGTATATAAAGCTTATTTTACTGGTGTAATAAGATTGTTTATAACAATTCGACTTAGCAGCAAGCTCTATCCTAATTTTATTAGGATTCTCAGCAAAATTATCTCAGCATTTCAATACACATTTAAAGTTGACTTTTCATTTTTTTTTTACATAAAAGGCTTAACAAATATTGAACTATGGTTTTCTAATATATTGTTTTGCGTTCAAGATGTCTTTCTTTGTATAGTGAAATTCTATTATGAATTATAATTTTTATTAATATATGTCAATATTTATTCTCCAATAAGACTTAGATTGAAACTAATTTCATTTTGGCTTTAGGTATACCTTTCTTCTGAGGTGTAATAAATGACAACTTTGCAAGTTATCAAGATTGCCTGTACTATCCCCATAGTTTGTCCACACTAGCACCATGTAGTGGGGTTAGTGCGACCAAAAACAGCCTTTAAAAAAAAATAAATAAATAAAAAAAAATAAAATAAAAAAAAAACCTTTTTACGGAAAAACTGAACAGCTTTTAAATGCCGATAAACTTTTTAAGTGCATATTTTTAAATGCAGATATAAACTAAAATGCAGTAAAACGTTTTCATTATTTTTCAAAAAATACTTGCTGAAAATTATATTTAATAAGGTTTTTTGTCAAATTTATGAAAAATGTCTACCCTAGCCCCTTCTCCCCTACTACTTATTTGCAGCGTTTCAGTGAACGATAAACTTAAAGAGTTTCAAAAAAAATTTCTATCATTATAATCTAAAATATTTTGACACACTCTATATAAATATTTTAAGCCACGAAAGTAAAAATCTTCCCTTCCCTTTTTCACAAAGTATTGTTACAAACAAACAACAAATCTTAAAAATATGCTCTCCTTTCTCAATACAATTTTTTTAATAAAGTAATATGCATATTAGAAAAAATATATTAACTTTTCAATAGAATATTATCAATATTAATATTAATACAATAATGGTACAATGCTATCACTTTCTTTCTCTCCAACAATTTTAATCATTTTACTGATAGAAAAAAAATCCCTTATGGGGGAAATTACACCCTCGAAAATCTTACGATTAATCACAGAATGGTTTCCGGTAGTGATAATATCCTGCTACATCAGGTTGCCCATTCTTCTCTCTGGACATAGGTTTTTTTTCCGCATTAACATAGATCTAGCTTTAATCATCTATCAAGAAACGGTTGCTTTGATTTCGGGGCCACGGACAGTCAACCCTGGACATCCAGCATTCCACGTGCTTCTTTAAAAAAGAAATAAAATAAAGAGCATATATGACCATTATTGTCATGCGAATGTTTGTGTCGTTTTGTTCTGTGTGCTCTTTTAAACTGTTGTTGTCTTGCAGAAAGGAAAATGAATGGGGAATAAATATTAAACAAAGAGGCATTCTTCAGGGAAAAAAATATATTGTAAAATAAATAACCATAAATCACTTTTTTTCTGATGATAGTGTTTCATAATATAGGTAATTTCAGTTAAATTTCAGGTTTGTTTCCCGTAAAATGATAAATAATGAATACTGGAACGAGTTGGACCACTTTTTTTTTGTCTAGCTTTATACCTGTAATTGTGTTTGCCAACTAGATTTCTGAAAGACTTAAGAATTGAAAATGCATTCTCGTTAAAATTTTTTTTGTTAAAAAATTTGAAATAACAAATAAAATAAAAATTTAAAAACCAATTTCTTTAAATGAAATAAAAAAAGGAGATTTTTTCAGCCAGACCTGCAACGAAAAACATGGGGAAAATTGCTTTAGCAAGATGCGATGTAAATTTTCTTACCGATCAAAATTTATTTCGAAATTGAAGCTACTCACTCTTTTCGTTTTAGGTTTAACAAAAATAATTATTTCCTCATTTTTGGTCTACTTAGAAAATATAGTTACATTAATTTTTCTTTTTATATTATTAGTTTTGTGTTAGTTAGTTAATAGGAGAAATTTTGATTGGCGATAAATTTTATCTGCTCCATTCAGGAAACAGTTGTAACAGGACACAACTCTTATTCAATTTGGAACATTCCTACTAATTGGTTGAAATTTAGTTTGACGGTAAATATCTCATTGTCTTTTGCATAGCGATAAATTCTATTTGAATTGGTCAAAAAACATTCATTGGCTTATATAATCAGAAAACTAATAGTACTTAATCAGTCTTCTTTTACCTCTATCTATATTAAACACCTATATTAGTTCATTTGGTAACTATTATCACAATACTTGTAGCTCCTATTACGATAATTAATTAATAATAACTGGGGTCAATTATTGTATGGTGATATTTAATGGCTCTCGAAACGGATAAATACCGATAGATTTATTGTCCTACTGCACTAAGCTTCAATTTTTACAATTTCAGGACACGATGAAGGAACTTGGTAGAGATTTGAGGGCTCTGGCTAGTAGAAAATTAATCAAAATTTTGATTGAAAAACGGAATTTTTGAAAGAAAAAAATCAAATATCCTCACATGGGAAGCCGGGTAATATAAAAAGTTGAGTGAAAATAAATATTTACACTAGTTATTTTTAGCAAGCAGTTCCGAGCTATGAAAATCACATATCATAATTTTATAATTACATTTTTAAATACAATACACTTTCGCTACTCTTAGAATAATTAATATGTTTGGTAAATGAGGTGAAATTTAATAATTTTATGATGATACTTTAGATCGTGACATCAAAATCCTTTTTTGGTCAAATTTACTTTTCAGTTTCGTATATTTTTACTAATGTGTGGTAATATAATTATAATTTTGAGAATCAGATTTATTATGGTAATTATAATTTTGAAAATCAGATTTCCAGTAAACCGTTACCACATGAAAAGAAAATTTACCAAAAGAATCGCTTAAATACCGTATATTTCGGTTATATTTACCAGAATTGTTTTCTTTTTACCAGAAATATCGTTAACAAAACTCTGGTACTAAACTCTGGTAATTAACGTACTTTAGTATGTTACTTTTTCTAGAGATGAGTTTTTTTTCCTCCAAACACTTATAAAACAATATAATTAAATTAAAAATTTATAAAAGAAAACATTTTATGTTTTGAATCCGCTTTTAATTTTGATTTGTTAATTGCACGGAGAAATGTGTAGTAACGGTAATCAGAATTCTGGTTAAAATCTATTATATATAATTCTCTTACGTGGCTCCCAAATTTTGGCTGTATTTCTTTTCCGCCGGTGGCAACAGTTTTCATTCTTAAAGAAGTACTTTGTACAACTAAATAAGATTCTTTTCACAACACTTAATATTTACTTTATTTTCTTAATATATACAGAGAACAGTCGGCAAAGAATTCTGTTAGGTTAAAAAACATTTCGCTAAAAAAAATAAAAATAAACAACTTAAAAAATAAAAATGCTGTTGCCAGCCATAGAATTTTTTGAAAGTTAACTTAGCAACATAAATCAAAATGACATAGAAGCGCAACTAGATCAAAATTATGACACCTGAGTGCTTAACGTAACAAATCTTTCAATTCTATAAGTGCTGTATCGCCAAATGCCCAGATAATATTGAAATGCACAGGTTTAGAATTTTCTACAGTGAAAAGTTTTCGGAACTTCAGTATTCAAAAAAGTATACAAAAGCTAGACGTTAAAAACGTATCCAATGAGCGAGCATTGGAATGCGAAGCAATCCGAAATGAACTGCGAAAGCAGTTCCGGGGGTTGGTGAGCGCCAGCGAGCAGGGGGCGAAGCCTCCTAGTAAACTATAATTCTGGTAATAAAACTAAATTATTAGGTATTTGAACTATTTATTTAATAACTTTTTTTTTCGTATGTAACCGTTTACCGAAAATTTTGGCTTTAAAAATTATAGTTCTTAGTACAACACATTTAGTAAAACTACAAAACTGAAAGGCAAATTTAATCAAATAAATGATTTATATGATATTCTCTAAGGTATTATGAGAAAAAACTTCCAATTGTACCACATTTACTTCCAAATAACATGGTAATAAAACTACATTTACAGTTAATTTTATTAAAAGCAAGTATCAAATCTCTTTCTTAAACTCTTGTCAAATCTCTTTGTAAAAAAATAATAATATAATAATAATAATTAATACAATGATTTTCCTTACTTAAATAAAAATCTTGATACAATACCATATGCTTATTTCTTCTCTCGTTCTAAGACGTAAAAACACTTATTCAATATGTAATTTAAAAAATTTAAATTTTTAAGTGTGGCAGAAAATTATAAAGCGTTCTTTTAATAAAGCTGAAGTTTAGTTGTTCAAAGTTTTCCAAATTTCCAAGTTACAAAGAATCGTCTGATTAAAAAAATTATAAAAAGCCACATAATCGTCTGCAAAAAATAATCAATTAAAATATGAATACTAATTAATTTTGTAATTTTTGGTTAGATAATTTATTTTATATTTGCTTGATTTTATAACAAAATGATATGTTAGTTAAGTTCACTGAAAATTGGTTTATGCGTTAAACCAATTTTAATAATTTTTGATAAACGAATTCATTCTTAACAAAATTTTCAATAAGCTGAACTAAATCAAATTATGCTCTTAAATTGTTAACTGTGCGTAAATGATCAAAGGAATGCAAAATGTGTGTTTATATTTTCTTTAAGTAATATGTTAAATCAATTTCGCACAGATTAAAAACCACTCTTTAAAAATAATTAATAAGTTGACGCTTTTTTCAATCGCATTTTTCACAGATTATAAAAAATAAACTGACTTTAAATTAATTATAAAACGTTACTGTTTTTGAAGTTATACTTCTTATGCGACTTCCAACAAGATTGCGTTAAACGTTTAACGCTACATTTTTATTGGCCGGGAAATCACGTGGTAGGATCCAGTTTTCCCTCATTCATTTACATATTGTTTCGGTTCTCACTAGCATAAAAATAATAAAAGTCATAAAAGTATTGTTTTTCTTTAAATATTTTTTTAGTTTGATTTGATACGCGTATAATTTAATAGGATAGTATTTTTTATTTTCAAATTTAGTGGATAACAATTGTAAAAAATGAGTGAAAGCAATCCCACGGACAATGCGACGGATTTAAGGTTATGTCAAGGTACGTCTCTTGTGAATATCAATTGATTGTTAGGTTTTCTCTTTTGAAATTACATTATGACGCATTCACATACATTATTAATACAAATACATTTTCCATGGCGAGACAATGAGGCAACCACAAGCACTTCCACTGGTTCAAGAGGTCCACGAGGGAAAAATGCACAATATTACCGTTATTACAGAGCACGGAAGCGAGCGGAGCAGGAAAAAGAGTCGTTGAATAGAACTAGTGATCCTTCTATGACTGCTGATTCTTCTACAATTAACGTCGCAGGTTGCGACGTTTAACTTCTTCTGCGCAGAGGGACTCCACGCACTATTTTTTTTTAATCGCATTTTTCACAGATTATAAGAAATAAACTGACTTTAAATTAATTATAAAACGTTACTATTTCTTCAAGTCCTTCCTCTGTAATGCATTACTCCATTGAAATCGGCATGATGGATCTTTAAAAAATTTTTACATACGAATTTCAGATTACAAATTAGCTCTTCAACACATAGTGCATCCAGAAGCGGAACAACTGCCGCCATTTGTAAACGAATTTTTCACCATCGAAAATAAATAATCATATTGAGAAATAAGTCAAAAGATGACGTAAACGAAAAAAAAAAAGATTAAAAAAAAAAATTTTTTAAAAAAGACTAATCAAGCAAATCTTCTACCGGAAGTTGAAATAACGTCTGCAATTATTGCCCCGTATCGTTGAGAACAAGAAACACTGTCGAGTATAAATATAAACTGGTTATATTTATTTATAAAAACCAAACAAGCAGAGTTTTTACCGCAGGACCCTAAAAACAGCCAGATGATTTGTAAAATCAATTAAAGAAAATCGAAAAGAGATAAAAATGCGTGAAAAGAGATAAGTGCTACTTATACTAAGTTTAATGCGTGTAAATATACTTATTCTACGTTATAAGTGCATTGACATTCCGAAGACAAAAGTATGAAACATCTTGAAACAAATTTTAAATTTTTGCTCCACTTCCTTTAAAAGATCTTGTTGCTAAAACCCGATCCATTATGATTTCGATTTATGGTAAAAAGTTTTAAATTTAATTTTACAGAACAATTTCAAAAAGCCGCCAAAGATTCTCAGCGCGAAAACGAAAGGAAAGCAAACCTCGTGCTGATTACAGTAGACACATATATGCTGTTGTGTTGTTGTGACTTATCCTCCAATGCCTGACGAAGTCAGACAAGGTCCATCAGACCGTTTACCCTAAGAAAATCGAGGACCAGAAGAGAAAATAAATGTATGTCCTCTCTGGAAAGTCCCAAACAGTCCAGTATGTGTTCGGGAGAAGCCTGCTCAGTTTGACATTTGGAGCAGACCTCGAAGATTCTCCTGCCTTCGAAAAACAAGAGAGTTTTTAGACAGATATATTATATACACAATTATCAAAGGTGAATTTTGATATTATAGTGTTTTTTTTTTTTTTTTGTCGTATGCCTGTTTAGGCAGTGGGGGTGCGATTGTTCCTGTTTTTCAGTGGCGCCATCTATGGCCAGGAATTTGACTTCTACCACGCCATTCACACAACCACAACCCGTTTATAGGGCGGGTCACATGCACACACAAAGGAGAAAGGACATAGAACACACAGAGAGAAAGAAACGTCCATGCCTTGCCCGGGATTCGAACTCAGAAATTTTCTGATGAAAGGACTGTTCCCTGCCCCCTACACAGGCCGCTCGGCGATATTATAGTTGCTAAAATTATATTTATTTAATATTAAAAATCACTATTAATTTCAACATTTTTCTTTTCTACTTGAAAAGAAAACTTTCGTTTTTGCTTGGGAAGGATAATTAAAGATATAAAACGAAATCCATCTCTAGTATATCTTTCTAATTACGCGCTTCTTCTGAAAGCCATTGTGTTATGATTAAAACTTATGCTAATAGGAAAATTAAAAATTATTCTATTGAAATATTTTGTATATAATAACAATATTAATTTTATTTGAAATTTTCACTTTCTGACAAAGGTAATATTCTACATATGTTCAATACATATCTTCTACATATCTTCAATTCAACTCAAATAGCCATGCTCATCGTGCCTACACTTGTCGGGATTCATCTAACCAGAAATAAAAGAGCTTATTTTAACTGAAATTAGCAGATCATCACAAGTCTACCCCATCAGTTTAATCTGAAACCAGTAACATTTTAATAAATTTTAGACAAGATCGACTTACACGGTAAAAAAAATACTTGTTTTTTTCCGACTTTCGCCTTAACGTTTTAAAGACAATGCTATTTTCTTCTTTAAGCATAATTAAATAATAATTGCGGTTAAAATAAAATATCGAAATTCTGAAAAAGTAAGCTGCGAAATATCATTACAGAATAATTTAAGAAAAAAAATTATGAATTTTCATTATGAAATTGTCATGCACTGATAATTTGTTTTGAAATAGTAAAAGTTATGAAATAGTCAAACTTTTTCAAATAAAAAAATAAAATTAGGTTAATAAAAAAAAACACTTAAATTCTTGAAAAAGAACTGATATGTTTGCCCAATCTCCACATTAAAATATTTCTACTCAAAAAAGTTAGTATTTTTTTTAAATATTTAATGCAGGAAATATTTAGTCATTCATAAATTAAAAATATGTTTCAGTTGCTTTATTTTAAATATAAGTATGTAGGTTTTAAATTTCCTCTTTTTCCTGGAGCAGCAATAGACTATAAACTGTGCAAACTTTTAATAGATATTTTTTTTAATTTTATTTAATGTTAAACGTTAACATTTTTAACTTCATCCTGTTTTTCATAGAAAATGAAAATGCTGTATCGTTTTATACTTTAAAACTAAAACACATCCCTTTAAGCAGAAAAACTCTTAATCAACACATCAAAAGTTCACTAGCCTTTACTTTGGATAGCATTTTTAAAGGCAGGTTGTTGTTCTAATAATTGAATCCTCGTTCCAAAAAAGACCAAATGAAAGATGCATACCAATTTTCAATCTACTTCATGATCGTATCATTTTAATATGTCATTCATTATAAAGCACACGCAAAAGTAAAGAACATTTCTTTTATATAAATGAAGAGTTTCTTGAAAAAAGTTCCTGGCATTTAAAAACTAAAAAAAAAAAAAATTCAAAAGTAAACTTTTTATTTTTAACTCTTTTTATTTTTAAAAACATGTTAGATTCAACTATATGCGTAAAACTTTTGACAGTTTTTATGACAATACTTTTCTAAAGTTTCTTTTTTACTAAATTATCACTTTGAATCTAATTCGTTTTCACTAAAATCTTCAAAAAGTAGAAATTTCATACCAGTGGACTATTTTTAGTTCTACAGTAAAACATTACCTTACAGTAAGACTTTGTATTGCATATTAAATCTCAATATCAGGAAAATTTTCCTGCAGCTTTAATATTATGCTCATTTAAACACACTATTAGAAGTTTCATTCTAAAATTACGGTGAAATAACTTGCAGCATTCTGTTCATCCACTAATCCGTAAAGTTTACGGTAGATAACATTTTTTACCTTTATGGTTTTGAAACCGATTGCAGTTTGTACGGTTAAGAAACTATTAATACAAAACTATATGGTTTTTTAACCATTTACGACTAGCATGGTTTCAAATCATAAAAAAAAGTAATTTAACTGGAAATTGGAGCTAGACTTTTCATTAGGCAATGGGCAGTGGAGTTAGGTTGTGGTTGTCCGTTTTATTTGAATTTGGGAAAATAACAATGAAATAAATTGTTATTATTTAATCATTTTTTCCGAGAAATTTCTTACAGTTCATGCTATTGTACTTCTTAGACTTGATTACACGGAACTGTGGTTCAACTTGAAAATAAACATGGTTCAATTTAACTCTGCGTGATTAATTCAGCGTATTTACACCATATTATTGTTTAAGGTGCCGATATTATGCATCAAAATTGAACCGATTTTTCAGAGAGTGTACGAATTCTTTTTCTTCTACACTATAAATTAAGATGAAAGAAAGAGTTAAATGTAAGAAACTACTGCAATTTCAATTATTGCATAAGAGAGAAATATTATGATAATTCAAGGAACACTTAAAGAGAAATTAAAATAGTTTGCTTGAAAACCTTAAATGTCATGCTTTTAAAATGATTGACTGACATTTCTATTTTTATCGATCTCGTCTTTCAAACTAACTGTGAAAAAAGGCTTAGTTGGAACCACTTGCTAATAATTGCTGCGCGATTTTTATTAAACGATACGATACTCTAGAAATAAATTTAAATTCCCCAACCACCCCTATCATGCTAGATACTTAAGGGGGAAAAATAGTACAAATGAAATCAAAATTTAGTAATTTTTAATGAGTTGTTAAACAAATAAAACTCAATTTTTTTTCTTTAATTTTTAGAAAACTTTTAGCAATCGATGTAACTCTTTAAAATAAAAGAAACTTTTTTAGAGAGAAAATATTAACCCTTTACTTACGGCTGGTACAACTCATGATCCAGAATAGCAGCTGCTGTCATGAGCCGTAGGGAAAAGGTTAAATATAAATTAATGTATTTTAAGCAATATATTAAATTTCGAAATATATCTTGAAAAGTTATGTTTATTGACAAAGATTCGTAGGATTCATTTTAAAATAAAAGCAACTGTTATTGAGATATTTTTAAATTATAAATTTTACAAATAATTAAATTTACCTTTAATTTCAAATTAAGTATTAGTTTATGCAAAAATTCACTATGCCACTCAGAAAACTCAATTTATGATTGTACCATAATATCCTGCAAATATTTGCTTTAACATTAGCTTGATTGATCTATATATTCGCTCTCGTCGAATCACGGTATGTTATAAAGAGTACGAAGGATTTTCTTGCATGGAATGTAATTCACAAGGTTACAGCTGATACACTTATAATTGTTTCATTAAATTTAGGGGATTAAACAAGCATTTTACAGTAAGAAATGACTATAAGTTTTACAGGAAAAAAATATTTTTCACATGAAAAAAACTTTTGAGATAAATACAGATTTTTTTCTCCGTTTTTATCCGTTGTCTGCACGCTGTAAAAATATCATGTTCTTTTTACAGACTTTCTGTGTAAATTTGACAGTTTAAAGCCGCTTTGTTGACAAAACTGTTTTTCTCTATTTCTCATTCTAGTCATAAACAGATTGAAACTGTCCGTTCAAAGTCTAAGTTTTGTCAAGCAGTTTTGCTAAGCCTGAGATAACTCCATCCTTTTTTTCAAATCATACGACTCTAATTTCCTTAGATGCTCTTATTTTTCAACAATTAATTTACGTTTTACGTTAGCAAACATCGTAGAAATAAAATTACGATTCGACTTAAATGCTAAATTGAAATTCTACCTGATTATTATCTATTTTTAGAAACGATTTTCATTCCGGACATTTTAATAAGGTTGAACCAATATAGTCTTAAAAGCTTCTACACATAAATATAATTCCAATAAGACTTTTAAGATATAGATAGTCTTAATAACCGAGCACTAGAGCTGCCCCGTGGCTCAAAAGACAGAGAGCTTGCCTAAAATGAGGTCACCTGGGTACAATACCCGGGTTTGTCTGGTCTTGCGAATACTGTCTCAGTTCCCCGTCTCAGTTTTTTTCTTACTTTTTTTTTTCTTTTTCTTTATAACATAGTTTTTTTTTGTAAAAACAACAGAGTGAGTTTGTTAAAATAACGGACAGCACTTATATGCTTATAAAACAAGCGTACGTTTTTAAAAAACAGTATTTTTCTCTGAAATAAACTGTCTTATACTAGCACACCTTTGACAGTTTTTTTCTGTAAATTTAACAGATTTTCTTATGGTGTACCTTTTTTTTTAACAGGAAACCTTTTACGATACATAAAAGACTTTATTTTTCTTTTTGCAAAAATGCCTGAAAGAGCACATTAAACGAATATACTTTCGAAATATAATAAAGTTAACTAACTACGATATCAAATTATTTTCCCTTTTAAAAATATTAATATTTTCGTTTTTTTATCTAACATTTCTACCATTTTGTACATTATAAATTCAAACAACGCTAACATTATATCATCTGAAAGCCAATTTTTAAAAAAAAAATATTCAATTTTCTTTCAAATTCTTCATGACTGTAGCTTCATACAGTAATGAAAGAGGAAAGTATTTTATCAAAGTCTTCAAAGTTTATGCATCACTATGATTCTTCCGGTAAGATATATCCAAGATATTTCAATGAAACTATAAGATAGATTACCCACTCGCTTTGTAATCACCCGCCATTGTTCTATGAGAGCTATTAATCTTAACTAGAATCGCTCTGCATCGCATGCATAATAAGTAGAGGCTCTGTTAAAACCAATTACAAGGTACGTTCTTTAACCTATAACCCTTCTAATAGAGTTATAAGCTTTCAGGTGCACATTCTTCATATGAATTTATTCATATGAATTGATTCATTTTTATGTGTCATTATTTATTGTTTATTACTACATTGATATGATTTAAAATTTATTTTCTTTAATCTTACGGAATACAAGAAAAAAGAATTAAAAGACAAACTAAAAAGTGAAAATTAAGGTGTTGTTTTATGATATACATTATATTTTTAAAATACAAAACAAAATTTGGTTTCATTTCACGAACTTTTATAAATACGAGGCTGTGGGAAACATAATAATTTAAAAATGAATTTTTAGTTTATGATATAAAAAAATATCCAAATTTTTTTTCTGTAAGCGTCTTTAGCAGTTTCAATTCAACTGAAATGATTCCCTGTACATCTAATATTTCCATAGTTAAATTAATTTTCTTCAATAGTATATAATAATTTAAACTAGTTTTTACCATGTTTTTATTAATTTGCTTTCATTTTTCTGAGAGCATAAAACTTAAAATCCAAATACCGTCGATTTTCCGATTGGCTAGGGCCTTCAAAAATTTACTTGAAGTCTACATCTGATGATAATGAAAGCTTCTTATAAAAAGTTACAAACCAAACCGTTAAAATAAGAATTTTATTGAAACTATCCCCAAAGGGATTACCGTAAATAAACATTTTGACAAATTTATGATTAGATGTAGCACTCAAGATGTTATGAAGATATTCAGTGGACTATTCAGATTTAACGGAACCTTCTGTAATGTGAATAATTCCAATCGTTTTCAGATATTCACAAGCAAAATTTATCGTGATGATATCGCCAAAGTGAACTTATCGTCAAAAGAAATTTCAACACATTCCCAACCGGTTATCAAATATCGAAAAATATAAGTTTTGATTACTTCTTGACCATTACAATTGGCCTCTATATTAATAAAATTTCTGTTAAAATTACCGTAAAGTATGGTGAAGACATTTCTGGTAAAAAAAAATCATAATTCTGCAAATGAAAGCGAATATACGGTAGTTAAACTTTCTATTTAATAATTTTTCTGTCAATAGGGTAATAATGATTTTCCGGAAATCTGGTTTTCAAAATTATAGTTCTTATTACCACACATATAGTAAAAAATACAAAAGTTGAAAGTAAATCTAACCGAATAAATGGGTGTTATGCCATATTTTACGGAATAACGATAAAATTACCAAATTTTAATTCATAAAATAAAGCAATATGGCACTGTTAATTTTGCCAAAATCATTTACCAAAGCAACTCGTTAAAAATTACCGTGTTTTTGATGTTCCCATTGTGTCAGAAATACAGTAAATTTTATCATATTCTGGTTGTTTTGATCATAATTAAAGTTAAGTGTTCTCAGTAAAGAATTAAATCTAATTCAATTTACTGAAATTTATTTTTAGTTTATCTAACTAATCTAATTTTACTTATATCGACAATCAAACTTTTGACCCTTTTTTACTTGTTTTCAGGTTTTTACTGAAACTCTGAGTCGGAAGAAGGTACTTGAAAACAATATATCACTTTAATATGCAAATTAGAAAGTACAAGTACAGGCGATGCTTTAAGTTACAAAATCAGAGAGAAAAACGTAATTTCTTTCCAAATTAATAAACGTATCTACCCTTTCTTTCAAAGAATGTTTATTCTAATCTTTCAAAGAATGTTTATTCTAAGTTGGTTGGTAGTCACAATATGGAAGATATGGTTCCAATAAAACTGTCAAGAGAGTTGTCAAAAGTTTATTAAAACTCATCGGTGTTCATTTTACTTTCAGCGGAACTACGAATAAAGCTATTTCAGTAAAATAAAAAACAATTTTTTTTTACACAAAAAAATTTTTATTCTGTGATATTTAAATATTATTTGATATTTTAGTAGTTTTCAGAAGTAAAATTAACGTTAAAGGAAATAAGTTTTTAACACTCTCATGCCTAAGCTACTGAGAACATAATTTCCTAATCACAGCTATCCCAGTATTTTGAAATCCTAAAATACGAATCCGTCAGAAAAATGTAAGGTTATTGAGGTATTCCGCAAATCAAAATATAGTCTTCACAAAAAAATTAGCATTTTTTAAATTGAGCTCTAAAAATTGTTATGATTGCAAAGTAATACGCTAAATCTGATCATTATGTCAAAAAATAATGAAGGTGTTCCATTTTTATATTGCATACTGTAAAATAAATTTTACTCAATATTATATTTCAAAATATTCAATTACTTAAACGTTTTCTTTAACGGATATTAAAACTATCTTTTTAAAAATCCCACATCACGTTTTGAGTGGTATCCTTTCTTTTAATGACACGTTTTTCAAGTTATATTCTTTTTAAACATGTGATTAAAACTACGTCCATTTTTTAAACACTCGTTTTGTGCTATATTTCCAAAGTAGAAATTATTAAAAAAACAACTGGAATCCCTTACTAAATAAAAGAAACATTCGAAAATTTCGTTATATTTTTTAAATAACTTAAATATTCTCTTCATAGGAATCAACTGCCGTAGTAAACAAATAATAATAATGTATCCAAAATTACATGCTTATATAAAAATATTGCCTCTCGAATCTGCTACAACGTATTGCAAGAAATTTAAATCGATGCAATACTTTTACCGACAGATTCTATAAACGAATTGAATCAGATTCCGTTTCATTTATTTAAAGGTTTCTCGCAGTATAGTGATATCAACTTAACATTTATATTTTTATTATTCTTTCGATGCAAATATATTAACTGAGTTATCTTCAATTAACTGAACATGTGATTACAAAAAGTACTGTACGTGTTTTTACACGTTTATATTACATGAGTGTCTTAACGATGATTCCTTTCTCGGAAGTTTATTTTTATAATTATTTGAATTGTGTTTAAACTCTTTTTTAATAGAGATAAATTTAATAGAGATAATTCTTTTTAAATAGAGATAATTTTAAATTTTCTATTTTAAATATAAAATTCTATTTGTCTTGTTTCAAACTTTCTACTAAAGATTTAGTAAATATACAAAAAGTATGTTATCTCATTTACACTATTCTGCATAAAAGAAAAGAATCAACAGGTTGCATGTTCCCTCGAAAACATTTATTACAGAATCATACACCAAAAAAAGGACATTTCTTTGCAGCTTTCAGAAGATTACTTACTATTAAGTTATTTTTTTTTTAGTTTCTATTGGAATTTAATATTTACTTTGAACCAAAACATTGTCTTTAATCCATATATTCATATTAACTCGCTTTCAAGTTATTGATTTGGAAGACTTTTTTTTCTTGATGACTAAAAAAGAAATAATAAATTAGTGGTCAAATTCATTTCAAAATTTTTAAAGAAAAACATGCTTAAAAAATTACAGTAGTTTTACAGAATAGGAATAAAAAAAGAGGAAACTATTTTCATGTTGATAAAAAAGATGTTTTTCCGAGGAATTAGACTTTTCTTGTAATCTTTTGTGCTTCCATACAAGTACGGAAAACGTTTCCTTTCTACCTTATTTATTCAGTTATTGCAGAAAGTTTTATAGAAAGCTGTTTCCAAGGTTATAAAGAAGAAATAGGAGCTAATCTAGATGGTGCAACTATATGTCTTGTTAAACATGCTTAATAAAAACAAAGCAAATGAGGAAGACATCGAATTATTTCGACTTATGCCCTAGACGATGAAAAAAGCGAAGCAACCATGTTAAGGACAGGGATTAATATCCATTCTTTTGTTCTAAACTGGAAAAAGACTCAGAGAAGGGGGGAAGACCCCAGCCTGGCCGACGGGACAACTTAGATACTTCAGAAAAAACAAACAAATAGACGTAAGGAACAATTTGAAGAGAAAACAAGACAGCTTTGACGCGCTTGTAGTGACCGTCAGCCTGATCTCCAAAGCATTTTCCTCACGTGACCAGTGCATCGACACCGGACTCGTGAAACCGGCTTTCGAACGTTTTCAGAATCTCTCTTCTCTTTTAATTCTCTCTCTTCGAACTTTCATCTCTCAGTTCATCCTCATCCATCCGCGGTAGAACAGTTAAAAATCCTTCTCTGATTCATTCGAAACAAGACCGCATCAAATAATGGAGCATCCGCTCTTTCTAATTTTTGTCGTGCTCTCGGTGTTCTGTGTGAAGCTCTCGAATCAAGCTCCCCAAGCTTTACTGAACAAAAATGACTCAAATATTGATGAAATCGTTACAGAGTCGTACTCCAAATCTACTACTCACAGTATTCTTGGTGAATTGACCTCCAGCGAGTCTTTAGAAATATCATCAATATCTCCCAATGAAGTTACTAAAACTGAAGCTGTGACTGGCTCACAAGAAACGACTAAAAAAATTGAAGAGAGTTCTTCTGTTTCGGATATAGTGACTATGCTCGATTTCACCGCTACTCCTACCATTGGAGATTCTTCGGTTTCTACGGAAGGAACGACTCAAAAAAGGCCTGATGAGGAAGTTGTACGATATATCCCCCCTCTAGATCCGATGAAGAATATGTTAATGATGGCAGAAAATAAACGCGTCTTAAATATTACCGAGAATGAAAAATCCACAGAAAAAATCACGACGGAATCATTAGTCACCGAGAAAATTGAAACAACTTCCCCAAACACAGAATTATCTTCAACCCCCGAAATAATTTCTAATAAGACAGATGTTTTAAAAAAGTCCGGTGATGTTCTCACGGAGATACAGAGCACGACATTGGAAGCAGAATCATCTACCTCTGGTGTGTTGGACAAGACAGCATTATCAACAACAATGAAAGTTCCAGTTGATAACGTGACTGAAGTTATATCAGACTCTAACAGAACTGAGGAACAAAACGATTCTATTTTTAACTCAAACACTGAAATTAACACAGAAGGGAGTGAGAAAGTGAATGCAAATATTTCTGCAGTAACCGAAAAGCTGGACGAAGCATCTTCAACTGATTCTTCAGAGGAATACTTGGAAAGTGAATCTACTACTTTTTCTCTAGCGAACCAAACATCAACACCAAGTAACGTAATTGCTGAAGAAAAGATTGATGATACAATTTTATCACGAAGTGATGAAATTGATTCTGAAAACGAGACTGCCATTCCGGAAAATAGTCTTGAAATCATGAAGACGAATATTAGCGAAAAAGGGGAAATTGAATCAAGTTTTGAGTCAAATAGCACAAATCCAATAGAAAATTTAGAAAAACTATCTGCTTCTGAAGACGAAAAAGTAAAAAATATAAGTTTAGAAGAAGATTTAGAATTTAAAAATGCTGATTTACCTCTCGAGGAGTCCAATGTTGTATACAGTGAAGAATCAAACAGAACAATGGAAAGTGAAGTTGCAGAAAATGATGCAGAAGAGACGGAATCAAGAAATTTACCAGAACAGGAACAGACTACACCAAATATTCTTACAACTGTCGCTGATTTCGTACTTTCTTCAACTACAACAATACTTTCAACTTTAGGTGGTTCAGAAAGTCCTTCTAAAAACGCTACAGATTTGGTTCTCGAGTTCAACCAAACAGAACCGTCTGTTACAGAATCTGATCTTGGAGTCGTTTTAAGAGAGGAATTACCAGAAATACATAAAGGAGAACTAGAAAAATCAAATATGGAGACCATCCCTGCAGTCGAAAACGTCACTACTGTCTCCCCTGCATCTTCTGAAAAAGTTTCAGAAATTTCAAAAGAAGAACCCAATAAAAGCTTAGTTTTGACAACTACAGAATATAGTACAAGTACAGAACTGCTAAGTACAGAATTAAAAGAGCAGGAAATTCCTGTAACTGACTCTGAAATTAGTGAAAATAATACTAAACCACTAGTTGAGTTATTATCAAACTCAGCAATGCTTTTAAATACTTCTTCAAAAGAACAACCAGAAGAAAATTCCATAATAGAACACAAAAAACATGTTAATAACCGTTATGTGAGTGGCAACAAAACAGATACCATAGCAGCAGTTCAATTTCTACATTATCATGATAAAACAAGTTCTGAACAGTGTTTTAAACTAGTCGATGCTCATTGGAACTATGCGACAAATTTAACTGATGAAAACAAGAAAAAACAGGTAAGTTCCTTTTAGCATATTTTCTTATGAAATGCATTCAAAATATATTAACATTCGATTATTACGCATTTTATAAATATTCAGTTGAAGTGAAGCTATATTTGGGGAATTAATATAAGAATTTAAATTTTAATTTTACTTCTATAATTTTAAAACTTCAACCAATTTAAAAAAAACTCTTATATGTGTATAAGTTTTGTCTGAAACATATCAAATACCACCCAAGTAAAATCTATAAAAAAGAAAGTAAGTTTTAAACAATAATACAATATTTGATTGGTAAGCTTTATTTACTTAAATAAAATCAGCTGTTTTTATGGACAATTGATAAAATTGCTCCAATTTCTGAGTATACTAATCTCTTAAAAAAGAAAAAAATATTAATGTTTCAAATCAAGTATTAGTTCAAAATCAATTAGTTCGAAGTCAAAAATCATCTTTCTCATCTGATCCCTTATCTAGGAACAAATATTTGGGGATGCAAAAATTTAAATCAAGAAAATTTTTGAGCAATAATTGTCAATGAAAAAAAAAATCATCTACTTATCAAGTAATCAAATTTAATTCCGCGTGCTCCTTTTGTTTTTCTATATGTTAAAAGTACTCAATACGCATCTTATCTTATTATTAAAAAGAAATTCCGTTTAATTCTTATTTTTTCGATAATTATTCATTCACTTATTATCAAACTTTGAATTTCAGTGCAAAAAATTTTGCTATGTAAAAAGATTTAATATAATTACTTAGTTTCTACAAAAGTAACAATATCTATGTGAAAATTAAATATTATTATCTATACAATTATTTTAATAATAATATACATTCAATTGTGAGAAGTAAAAAGAAATGTTGAAAAAGGCTTAAAAATTATCTGTAACATAAAAGACCTGCTCTGAAAACTATTGAAAACTATTTTCTGATATTCAAATTTTATCAAAAATGTATATTTATTCGGGAAAAGTAAGTTATTATGCTATATTTAACTTAATTGATAAACGGGAGAAATTATCTGTATAATTTAAGTGTAACTTTTGATTCTTGGAAATTTATTTATAATTTATAAATGTGATCATTACGTCAAAAGTTATTCTCAGTGCTTTGCTTTCGCTACAGAAAATTACAAGCTAAAATATTTAAATTTTTTCTGAAATAATCAGTTGCCAAGTATCTAATTCCAATCAATTTGTATCAATCTATAAGACTAATATATTTCTAAATTTTGAATTTAGAGGCTCTTGGAAATACATCTGTATATTACTATGAGATGGGTCAATTTTGATAATTAAGCTAGTTATTAGTAGTTTCAAAACTTTAGATGATGTCTTATGATTAAGAGTTGACAGGAAGGAATTGATGCCAATGACTTGAATCACATAAATAAACATAAAATTTGATACCATGTAAAAAAAATATAAATGTTCCTTCAAGAGTGTTTCGTATTTGTTTTCAATTTTTAATTGAAAATTTTACTGATGATCATCTAACATTGAAACGATGCGTAAGTAGAATAAGAATTTTTAATAGTTTTTGAAGGACATCAGTTTTAGTAATCATCTCGTGTTTAAACTAATTGGTTATAAAATTTATGGATCTCTTGCATCTTCTTCGAACTTAAAAGACTAGTATTTATTTGCCCTCTTGCTTTATTTACTTAAATTCGTTAAGAAAAAATTGTGTTTCTTTGTTTGCAATAGGGCTAAAGAAAAAATCTCAAAATGCTCGGGCAAAATTTATTATTTTTTGTGTAAGTAGATCAAATTATGTTAAGTTATTTCAAATTTCTTGTGTAAGTAATGTTGACTTTCAAAACAATATGACTTAGGTCTGTTTTATGGCTCCTTTCAAGCGTTTTTGAAGTAATTTTTTTTGTTTTCTTTTTTCATATTTTACTAATGCATTTTTTGGAAATAATGGTCTAATGAGTATACTTAAAGGTTTATCTTTGATTTAAAAAAAATCTTTTCTGAACTTTTCAGTAACTATTTTAAAAAAATAACATATATTCGATAAAAAAATTGTTTTTTAAATTAAATAAATCAAAGTATTTTTGCTCGAATAATAAATTTTCATGTCAGAATTATTTTTCTAAAATAAGTGATTATTCAAAACTACTTTTTTTTTACTTTTATGCGAAATAAAACCTAAAAACAAATAAAAAAAAACTTTTTCTAAAGAACTTATTTAAAAATTAATTTTAAAAAAATTAATTCGAAATTAAAGCATTAATTATTTTTAAGTGATTCTGAGTCGTTCAAAACCATATCATAAAATTCATTGAAGACAACATTTTCAGTTGAGCCTGCAAACAGCCTCTCATGAAGGTTGCGTCATTTTTTGGTGGAACTGAATTATATCTTTGATATTTTTGCGTATTAAAATAAAAATAACAAAAATATGCAAATGGAACTTTAATTACTTCTTATACGTGTAGCAGCAACATCATTTAACAAAATATTAAAAAATTAAACATGGTGTTTAACTTTAGATTCATGAAAAGTTAATTTTAAAAAATTCTTATTTAAATCAATGGATTAATAATTTTATTGTTAAACATGAGTCGAACATAGCAACAACCATACTATAATAGAAATATATAATAGAAATATATAATAGAAATATATAATAGAAATATATAATAGAAATATATAATAGAAATATATAATAGAAATATATAATAGAAATATATCATAGAAAACACATTAAAAGTCAGTCTTCTTCTGTATTTATAATGTTGTATTACAATTTTCATTCTAAATTTCAAATCTGAAATAAAACATATTTATAAGATGAGTCACCTAATAATACTTTAAAATAAATATACTAATTTAGTGGAAAAATGAATATTAACAGCTTAAGTAATACCTACAAATCACTCATCATTTGCCAATTTTAAATTAATAAAGACACGCATTCTATATTAGAACAAAATCAGTCAAAATTTAAACGAAACTTTTAAAGATGATAAGAGAGAGAAAATAAGCATTTTTCGGAAAATCATACCAATAATCAAATCATCTAAACACTGATACTTATCTTAAATGCGAAATGTGCTAATTTATCAAATGTTCCTATTTTTCAAGTTTTTGTCTTTCATAGATTATTTTAAACGGAAAAAAAACATTTAAAACAAAAAGAAAACTTATTAGAACAAAGTAGCAGAAAAAGTGTCAAGTTCATTGTCCTTTAATTTTGAAAGGTTGTTGTTCTAAAGGTTTAATTCCATAGGAAAAAAAGACCATATGAAGGATGCATACCAATTTTTAATCTGCTTTAGGGGTCTATTTGCCTAAATAATTCATTTGTTTTGAATTCCACGTAAAAATAACAAGTTTCCTAATCTATACCTTTAAAATAATATTTAGGAGCTTTTTTCTAGCTAAATTCTTTATATCTAATAAATTATTCTTTGTACCATTTAAAATTTTAAACAATATTTTTGATTTTAATACAGTTTAAAATATAGCAAAAATAAAGAATTAAACAGTTTTTGTTAAATCAATGAATGCAATTTACTCAAAACTTGGGAAACTTAAATATAATTTAATCTTTCTATTTATGAACAGAATAGTATGATTAGATAAAAAAATTCTTAATGCTTTAAACACAGCAAAATGTGAATTAATTTAGCTTCTAGCAAACCCAAATGTGCCATTTCAAATCTTATTGCCTCAACACCATTGTCTAATAATTACTTATTATTTGACCTAACAGAATAAATATAATTTACATATTATAAATATTTCATAAAATAATATATAATTTAATAAATAAATATATTATTAAATGACAATAAAAAACCATGCATTCGGGTTTTTAGTAATTTTTTGAACAAAAATACTAACAACGTATATTTATTCAAAGCAATATTTACAACAATTTTATACTATTTCTTAATTTTTCTAAATGAATAAAATATGACATATTTTTGATGAATTGATGATTTTTATAACTATAGAAACTGAACATTTGGTTGACCTATTTATTTGTTGACCCTTTGATGCAGATGAGACACCGGTGACCCTTTAATATATAATTCCTTTTGAAGATCTAATTACAAGTAAAAATATTTTTCAGCATTTTTTTATTTTAAAAACAGTCTAATAGTTACTGAAAATTCTGTCAGATAATCGGAATTATATTTGTATTATAAAACACAAAATCTAAAACAGTAGCTTTAATTTTTTTTCATTTATATTCAAGAAATTATCAATAATTGATTTTGCAAATTAAGGAAATTTAGATGATGAATTACTGTTTCTCCTGGATCTGAATAACTGTAAATAAGTGCAAATTTGAAAAAAACATGGTCTGGCCGTTTGACGTCCAAACGTGAGCAGTCAGTTCATACTTGCGAAAAGACACATGTATCTTATTTGCGACTATCTATCCCTATTTCATAACTATAAATTATTAAAACCCACATACATATTTTTAATTTATTTTGACCTGAATTAATACAAAATAAGGAAAAAAGTATAAAAAATATGTTTAATGAAAATTCTGCGTCAAAAGGTTAGTAATAAAGTTCATTTTCTGAGAACTCTTTTTGATTAATTTTATTTCCCCTTTCCATCACTTTTGCACTTAATTTTGATTTACATTTTTCAAAAATATAGATATTGTTAAATATTGTTTAATAATTAAATTATGCATAGATGAATGATCACTGAGTGTTTTAACTTAAAATTTATTTTTGCCCCTTTCGCAAGCTTAAAGAAGATAAGGACTTACCCCAACTCTATACATATTTGGATTTGGGAGCGCTACTAGGTGATTAGAAACGGCCTGAATTTATAAATATACTGATGTCAACTTTGTTATATATTTTATTGAACGTCCTATTGTCTTTTAACATGCCATTAGAAATGGAAAAATTTCAATTTAGGTGGAAACAAGACTCAAAATTCTTAACCATGAGCTTTTTTCCTTTACTTCAAAGTGATACATTCTTATTTTTTATTCAGATGGTGACAAAAACTACTTTTTTTCAAATAAAACGCAAGATAAAACATTTTCAGTTTTATTTTGATACTTTTTTGTACATTTATTAATTTATTTAATTTGGTTTTTCCTATTATATGTGTCAAGTGATACATAAAATGTGAAGTCTTTTTACTCCCTGATCGTTTCTTTTTGTTACTCTCACCCCGCTCAAGGAATATTTCTATTCAATTTTAATTTCTGAATTTTTTTAAGCAACAAATAACAAAAAATTTTAAAGACAAATAATACTATGGCTATCTTTATTCTATCCGAGATAAAATATTTTTAAATTAAAATGTAATACTTTCAGTCATATCAAAAATTAAGAACATCAATATTTTAAATTTTGCCTTTGCATCAGAAAGGTTCTGGGTTCGAATCCCGGTCAAGGCATGGATGTTCTTTCCTTCTCTGTAATATCTGTCCTTACTGTGGGAGCAACGTTGGCCCACCTAATATGGTGCCCCTGAAAGAGAGGCCGACAAATCTGCCCTGTAAAATGCCTGAATTGACGAATGTTAACACAGGTGGGCATTGGAGAAAAAAATAGTTTAAATTTTGGAAATTTTCAAAAATGAACATTTGTAAGCACTTTTGTTGATTTTTTTCTGTGGTACAGGAGCATAAAATTTTTAAAACAATGCATCAATTTCAAAAAAAAAAAATTTAAATGCACTCCTGATAATCTAATTAAATTATATTATACTACATTATGTTTTGTCATTGATAGTAGCGTCGGAAGTCCTTTCAGTCATTTGATAAGCAAAAAATATTAATTCTGATAACGTGGTATTACTAACAATTATATCAATTTCAAACATCGTGGCTTTTGGTAGGATTGTCTTAATGATGACAGTTTATTGTATTCAAATTACTTTTTATGCTTGCTCTCAGTCCCATTTACTTCCTTAATTCTTGTTTTGAACAATACATACTGCGGACTTTAATGTTCTCTCTTTCAATGATGCTTTCCACATTCTTTATGAAATAATTCTTCCGCCCATTTTACTGAGTTGTTTATTTTACGAGTTTTTTTCACTGCATTATATCTACATAGATAGTCCTAAATAAATAAACATCTGGCATGAAATAAAGGAACAATTAACTGTCAATACCCCGGAAAGGTTTTTGATTGTTTGCTTTTTCAATCATAGATATCCTTTCATTTCATTGAAAAATAAATTAAGATAAGGAATTATCAAAAATACGTTTTATGATTTTTATCTTGCATTTTCAATTTTGACATATATCATTATCACATATTATTGGCATATATTATTCTTATTGACAAAATTTGAAAATCTAGTAACCTTCAAGCATTTTAACCAAGTAATTGTCACAAAAACATGTTATTTACTCAAGAAAATTTATTCTTCATATGACGGCAAAGCATTACAACGGCAAACTCTTCATTCAGTATATATAGCTGGAATTTTTCAGAACAGATACTATCTATTGGTTAAAGAGGTACCATTTCTAGTTTTTCAAGAATATGCTACGGAATTTATTTTATTTTATGTATTTATTCATTCTTTCTGTTTTACTTTATTTCATTTTTATTAAATAATTTATTTATTTTTTACTGAGTAATTCTTACAATGAATTCGTTATACCATTATGAGAATATATTTTTCTTTAAATCACTTGTTATTTTTAAATTAATATTTTGAAATTAGTTTCGTAATGTACTTCTAAATTTCATGATTTTCTTATTTATTATTATTTTGCTTTTACTTTTTCCCTTGAGTTCGTGGCATAAACTGAATGTATAGTATTCCTATTATAAAAATAGAATCTTAATAGCAATAACTTTAAACGTATTTGTCAAATTTTCACGAACTGAAACGCAATAATTATTTCGAGTGTATAACTATATACTAATATGTTATTTTAAGTTACGAAAATAGACCCCAAAATGCACTTTCTCAAACCTTTCTTACACATTTTTTTAATAAAATCCGTATTTTTGTCATGGTGTAGCTATAATCGAGAAAATATGGCCCAAGTTAAGTCATCAAGGCAATCGAAATTTTTATCCCCCTAAGGGGTCACGGTACTCTTGCAACATTTTTTTAAATAAAGACATAATCTTTCATTTTTAGATGATTTACAAAATTTGTCAAATAACAAAAATTGTTAACCTGTTTAGTTTTTTAAAATTTAAAAAAAAATTTGAAAAAATTAACAATTTTTAAATCGCTAAGGCTTTTTTATTTTTACATATTTTTAAAAAAAAAAATTTCCTAATGCTTACAATATTCATGTTTACAACTTTGTGCATTCATTTGTTGATATATCAATTAGAAAAATTTTTATGGTTTTTTACGTAAAAAAGTAGGAAAAAATTATCAAAAATTCCTAATAGGTTAATACAACATGCTGTGAAAATTGTAATACCTTATGAAATACTTATTTCATGCACAGTTTAAAGAAGTGAAATATACTTAACATAAAAAAGTTTACTTCAAAGCTTTACCTTAAATAGAAAAAAATCCTTAGGGATTTAATATAAAAGTCCCTTTCTGTGTATATTTTTCGAATTATTAAAATGAATAATAAAACATTTGCTCAAAATTATAAAACTATTTTCGAAATATTAGGTCAAATCTAACACAAACATTAAACATTAATCATTAAACATTAATCATTAAACATTAATCATTAAACATTAATCATTAAACATTAATCATTAAACATTAATCATTAAACATTAATCATTAAACATTAATCATTAAGCATTAATCATTAAACATTAATCATTAAACATTAAACATTAAGCACAAATCATTAAGCATTAATCATTAAACATTAATCATTAAACATTAATCATTAAGCATTAATCATTAAACATTAATCATTATAATTAGATAAAATGTAATTAAAATGTCCCGATGCTTCCTTTTATTTTCATTTCAATATAAATTTTTGCTTTAAGAAGCGGACAATATTTTTTGTATGATAAATTATCAAAATTTATTGTTACATGAGAACTTTAAATAATATTTTTTTATTGTATAGTTGTTATCACCAGTCTAGCTGAACGCATTCCTGAGTTCAAACATTCCAAAAAAAAACCAAAATCTTTCTTGAAAGTTTAAAATCTCTCTGCACAGTTCCGCGCTAGTTAACATCGCTAGTTTTGCTCTTACTATTATTCGAAAGTGACATGGATTCATCATTGCCAATCATCAACCAATTTTCAGGCAGTTGATCCATTGTTTGCGGGGTCGCATCAGCCATTAAGTGAGATTGCGAAAGAGAAATCAAAGAGATTCGGGTGATGTCGGCTGAGTGGAAGGATTTTAAAACCTTTTGATTCTATAGAATCTCGGTTCACTTACTTTCGATTTCTCCCGCTACGCTTCGTTGGCCCCGATTTCGTGTCAACCTGTGAAGATGGAAAGTGTGAAATTGGAGGAAGTAACTTAAAATCTATCATTATTTTAAGAAAAAGAAAAGTGAATGTGATTAATTTGAGGCGGCACTAAGAAGCTTACTCAGATAATGTGGTATTACTCAAGTCAATAGTATTTTACACCAAAAGCAATTTCATTAAGACTAATTGGAAGAAAAAAATATCTTAGGTCTTAGTTCTGTACCTAACAACTAAATATATATGTCATATATTACTCAACTTTAAGTAAGAATTTAGGCGATCAATAGTAAAAAGGGGTATGTTAAAAATCTGTTCTTTTGAGAAAAACCAAATAAACTGTTTCAATTTGGTTAGGATTGTTTTAATTTCACTCGAATTCTTGGATTCACTTCTCTAGGCAGTCTAGAAAATTACTAGGTATTTGATAATCGGTGATTGATATTACAAAATATAAAAAAAAAATTCGTAAAAATGTTCCATAACCCCTTTTAACATTGACCGCCTCTGTCATAAACATCTTTCAGTGCTGAATTGAAAAAAATGGGTATAAACTATCAATTTTTTAATTCTTATTGAAATAAATGTCTAATAATACTAATTTCAAGAAATTCTAATGGCAAAAAAATCGATCACCCTGAATCTAATATGGATATTTAATCATGGGTATTTGAAAGCATGCATATTTGATCTAATGATCAAATATCAAATGTTCTAATGATCAAATGTTCTAAGACTCGATCTTAATGGTTAGAGGAGATGATTGAAAATGTACTAAATAATTACAAGGACAATACGGACAATATTTTAAGTTACGAAATCAGACACAAAAATGTACTTTCTCTCAGTTAACATAGCTTTTTTTAGACTGGTTACGATTTCTTTAATTTTACTTTTTGCGTATTTTGTGACTTTACTTAACTTTTAAGCGAACTTTTTAATAGAATTAAAGAAAAATTTAACACAACTATAAAGTTCGAGTATCTAAAATAATCCCCTGCAAAAAATAAGTTATAGCAATTATTTATTATTTTTTATTATTTTATTTAATAATAATCGAAAAAATTTTGAATTAAAATTGCAGTTTGATTGCATGCAGTTTTTTTACATGATTTACATAGTGAAATACAAATTTTGTGTGAGAGCAGACGAAGGGGTCCTGAGAAATTGAATTTTTAAAAAGTCGTATTTTTAAAATTTGGTTTCTCTTTAATCCTAATCCGCATTCAGAGAATTTGTCAATTGTTTTTTGAATGATTTCGTAACTTACAATATCTCCTACACAAATTAATTAGCATATTTAATTTCTACCCCTCGAAACATTAAGATTAAGTTCCTGAACGAGAAGATCAGATCATTAGATCAAAAGTTTTTCAAAGTTGTTCGATTTTCGCTTCCACTGTACGCCTTTTATATTAATAAGTGCAATAGTGCAGTGTTACAATACTAGGGCTCACAATGAACAGAAACGTGGATCAATTGAACGCCTACTAACCTATTAAGTTAAATTGTAGTAAGCTGGCTCCATATTATGGTTTAAGGTATGGCTGTAGGATACCGTGTTAAAACTAATCGGATACCGTGTTGAAACTAACTAAAACGGAAGCATTGTTGATTTCCACGCTCCACGCTTTAAAAGGGCAATATCAGCTTTAAATTTATTTTTTGCACAGTTAATGTCAAAATATCAATATCATAATTTACTTTACACTTAATTTTATCAAATGTTGTGTGGAATTTTATGTGAACAGTTTGAGAAGCCGCAATATATATATATATATATATATATATATATATATATATATATATATATATATATATATATATATATATATATATATATATATATATATATATATATATATATATATATATATATATATATATATATATTAGATATATTAATATATATATATATATATATATTAAGTGTATATATATATATATATATATACACTTAATATATATATATATATATATATATATATAAGAGATATGCATTTTTTTTATAAAAAAATGTTTAGATTTCTTCACTAATACTGGAAAAAGTCTCGAAAGTCTACAGTTTCCAAAAATATGAAAATGCTAATAAGCTGTATTTATGATGCTAGATAATTTAGATGATACTAGACGATTTAGCTTCTTTCAAAGACGATACAGGTTTTACGCTACTGAAATAATAATTACCTTCTGACCCTAATTAAGGTCAAACATTAGCCTTGAAAGATTTTTGTATGGGATTTCCAAAGTTAAAACGATATTTTTTTAAATAATTCTTCTCCAAATGATATCGAGGTCAAAATTTTTTGATCTATGAGACAATGGTAAAAGTTTTGGCTCTTTGATAACCCCGTTCATAATTCTTCTCAAATACTCTTTGTTAGTTATGAATTTCAACATGGATTATTTTTCAAAATGATTCAGATAGAATGAAATTAAGAAATAGAAAGGAAATGCATTTAAAGAAACGTCTTTTCATTGGATATGATTTCGTTATATTTCTTTTTCCCATGTGCTTACATTTATAAAGCTTAATTCTTCAGTAATAAGAAAGAATGAAGATAAAATGAAAATTGATAAAGGAAGATAAGGGTGAAACAAATCGGTAAATACTTTTTTATAAATTTTAACAATATTCTGTGCAGCTGAAAAATATCCTTCACAGTTTTTTATAAGCATTTTAAAATGTAATTAATGCATGAACTGAACATTAGTTTCTGCCTGTAAAAATATATTTAATAAAAAAAGCAAAAAGTATATTCTAATCCGGTTTTGACAGTAAATGAAGTCAAACATTCAATATAATGACTAATGATAACAGAAAATCTCATATATTTTATCACTTTTTTTCATAAAAAAGGGGAAGAATAACTTTAAACTTCTATAATGATGAGTGATTCTAAAGAAAATGTTCTAAAGAAAAAAATTCTAAACGAAAAACCTTGTTTAATAAGATGCTCTAATGAGAAGCTTTATAGAAAAAAGTTTTCCTTGCAATAGTTTTAAATTGCCAAGAATGAAAATTGTAATTTAGTAATGGTTGTTTGATGAAATATAGTTATTTAACCTAAAACATTAATTTTCTGATTAAATTTCAGCTCAAATTTACGTAAAGTCTTTTGCATTCCACAAAAATTCAAATTTTTGAAATACTCTAGGGTGCAACTATATTACTATATCGTTTTTTATTAAAGTTTCCAAGTTTTTCTTTTAGTTACATATTAATTAAGCATAAATTATTTTATGAAAATCACCAACTTGTTTCGTTTTCCACAGATTTATTTTAAGTAAAAAATTTTAAATTACATATTGGAATTTTCAGGTATCAGGTATATTATAATTGCAATAAAGTATTTTTTTTTTATTTCTGTCATAAAATTTAAGGTTATTATTTATTACTTGTAAATTTCAGATTTTTTGGCATTTGTCCATCTCTTCTAAACTTTCACAATCTCTTTTTTACTACAATGCTTATCTATTTAAATTATCTCATTTCACCTAATTTTTCACTATTAAAGCACTCTTTGATTGCTATAACTAATGAGATTATTCATGGAAGAAAAGAAAGTTAATTAAACGGATACACTCATTTCTAAATTAATTACTATAATGAAGTTAATAGTAATTGAAAATGAAAGAAAGTGTCATTTTCTTTAATAGAAAGAGAATCTTCATTGGAATGCATAAAATACATCATGTTCAAACAATTTCTAGCATAAATAAATCATAACATGATTTAATCTTACATTTCTTAAAATGAAAATAACAAAATTCTTTTCCTTATAATTTGACAAAAATAGAAATGGAAAACATTGTAGTATGAACTAAAAAATGTCAAATACGTGAATCTTTCAAAAAATAGAGATTTAAAATTCTAATAATACATCCTTTTCAGTTAATAGTGATAAACTGCCTTCACTTTCGTTATTATTCATCGTGTATTCTTACTTAGAAATTTATATTTCATGTTTATACTAACAGTTAGATAGATTTTCGTGTTTTGACTTGAAATTTTAGAAACTTATATCACCTCTAAACTGATTTGAGAGTAAGATAAAGTGTGAAAGCAATGAAATTTTTGCTAGCATTTTTTTTCATCATATCTCTGTCAAAAATGTGAAATATCTTTAAGAGTAAGTTTTTTATTGCATGTTTTTAAAGTTTTGAAGGCGATGATTTCATTATTCGGTTAATTAATATTCTAAGTAAAGACTACAAAATTGTTAATAAATTTCACTTTCATAATTTCAGTGAATGACTTTACCGTTTTAAAACTCTATAAATATTTTTTGAATAAACTGCAGTCAATTCTCTTTTTTTCTGTACTAGCTGGAAAAAAGTGTAAATAGTACAAATACAAAAGAGCGGAGCAATAGAAAGTAAAAAATCAATAAATCGATTTCACGCAGTACTACTCAAAAGAGCCCAAAACTGAAGGACAAAAAAAGTTAGAAATCCAAAACTATTTTAGTTTTTAAAATTAATTAATAATATTGTTTTCATTTATTGCCCTTCCTGACAATCTAATGTTATTAGATTAAGCAAATCACGATTTTGGAAGCTGAACTGATCAAAATAAATGTTTACTATGTATTGTTAAAGCTTTTAGGAAATCTCAACGAAAAAAATAGTGTCAACTACTTTACACAAAAGTGGCATAGTGAAACGCAACACATAACACTTTGATCTAGTATTTCATTACACCAATGTTCTTTAACTTTATTTGGTGTAAAGTACCAGCCACCATTTTTGTTATTAAATAACATTAAAATTTATAGCAGTAAGATACACGTAAGAATCAGTAAAGTTATTTTCATATTACAATATAAAATAAGAATCATTAATTTAGAATGCATATACTCTCTCTGCAACAAATTAACAAATAAACAAATTAATAATTAACAAAAGTGCTATAAGCTGTCAAGGAAATTTGGTTTGTTTAAATAGAAAATTAAGTTGATTGTCATCAAAGATGTTATCCTAAACAATTGAATAACTATAGTAAATTGCAGTTTATTGTAACAAGGGCTTATTGTCTGATACTAAATGTATCACATGGCTTCATTTTTTAAACTTTCGTTCTAAACGAACTAATTAACTTTTTAAAAGACTTCGTAGGGCAAAAATAAACTATGTACACAAATGGTCTTCAAATAAGAGCTAGAAATAAACTATTCATTTAATATAAATATTTCAGATTATGCTTATAAGTCAGTATGAACTCAAAAATAAATTATACTAAAATGGGCTATTTTTTCTGATTGAACACAAAAAAAACAGTGACGCTTTTTAGCCCATTAAAAAATTTTATTTATCATCTTTCTTACACTGTTAAAATTTTCATTTCAAAATTATGGTAAAATAGCTGGCAGCTGTCTGTCCATACGATTAAAAGTAAAAATTACGGTAAAGACCATTCTTTTCCTTTATGGTTTTGAAAACATTTACAAAAAGTATAGTTATAAAACCATAAATACAAAACTATACAGTTTTTTAACCATTTACAACTAGCATTTTTTCATAAACGTAAAAAATAATGAATTATTTAACTAGACATAGGAGCTCGGCATTCCGTAAGGTAATAGGCATTGGAGAGTGCTGGACACTGGAAATTCTTCATGTGTTGAAGGGAATGGAGAAAATATTGTAGTGTCAACCCTAGGACTCGAACTCCAGTTCTGCCGGTCATGAGATTGACAGATAAGCCCACTCGGCTATGATATGTACTCAGTTGCAAAGAACAAAGTAGCTTCATTAGGTGGTTCTAGTTGGTGAGATAAGATTCTGGTTGTTTAACCGTATTGGGTGAAAGCAGCTAATAAGCAGTTTTTCTCAAACTTAACAGTTTGGTTACCATTTTATTTATGGTTATTTGACTGTTTTGATTAAATATGGTAAAATAACCATTCACTAAATTGTTATTTAACCATTTTTTCCGAGAAATTTCTAACAGTGTAAAATAATCTAATACTAAACAAATAAAAATAGAAGCTTCCTATAAATGCATGCAATTTTTTTTATATAAAACACCTATATAATATTTATTAAATCTGACATACATGAAAAATTAATTTGCATATCATTTTTCCATAATATACATATCAAATTGACAATTAAATAACCATTAACCTCATATTTATTTTCTCTTTTGATTAAGGTAATCGACTACCATATCTTATCAATGAAAGAGTAAAAGTAAAATCATTGTTTAGGATGAAAGAAAGAGCATGATTGTAATGATATTCAACTTTCATTCTCAAAACCCGAAGACATATGTTAAAAAGAAAAATTCTAATTGCAAACAATGCTGAATGCAACAAGATTTAAAGCAAGAGCTTGCTTTTGTTGAAACCACTGAAAACCTTGTTGAGTTTTTGAATCACATGTTTACTCATGCGTGGAACATATCAGAACAAAATCTTCGCAATACAAAGAATTTGCTAGAACATTAAGGAGAGACTTCATGCTCTTTTTTATTTGTAATAAAAGCTTTTTGCGGTGCATTTTAATTTGTAAAGTGTCAGTTTAAAAAATCAAGCAATTCAGAAAATTTATGAAATCAGCGAACTTGCTTATTGTAGAAGATATCTATTTCGTTTTTAATTGTGCAAGTGAATTCAAGTAAATAAAACAAATGCCATTTGTAGTCTACAGTAAAATTGTTTAACGATATAAAAATATCATTTAATGCATTTCAAATTTCAAATGAAAAAGCAATAATAAAAAAAGTTATTAATTTAAATTAAAATTAAATAACATTTCTTAAAAAACAAATATCATAATGTATTCTAACTTTACCTGTACAGTGGAATAATAATAGTTTTAATAATTTTTATATCATCCTAAAACTTGTCATCTATCTTAATAAATGATATGGGATAATTGACCATATGAATCCAAATTTCTTACGCATATGCAAATCAAATTTTACTTTCATAATAGAATATAAATTTTAATCTCATCAAAATCTAATCAAATCAAATAATCTAATCAAAATGTTAACATGTTTGAATAAAACTTTAAAAAATTTAACACGAATGATATTATTGTTAAAAAAAATATATATCTAATAATATTCCAATTGATGTTTTCACACAGTGAGGAAAATTAAACATTTTAAGAAATTTTGATCCTGTCAACGAATTTCTTCGAACTACTGAGCGAAAAATAAATTTAAAATTAAAGAGCTTTAACTTCTAATCACTCTCCTGACTAAATCATTAAATCCATATTTTCTAGATAGATAGAGCGCTAGCCTCCCAAGAGGGGGCGCCAGATTCGAATCTCAGCGGTAGGTGGTTCATACGAATTCTGTCCCCAGCTTGCACTGACAGCATGAAATATCCTCGGTGGTAGACAGATCATAAGTTGGAATCCTTTTGTCGTTGGACTATGATAAAATTTAAAAAGCAGATTTGTCCTACATTTTAAAGTTTTAAGTAAATGTCTAGTTTAGTCTAACTTAGTATACTAAGTTAGACTAAACTAGACATTTAGCCTCAGACACAGCCCAGTTTAGAGGGCGGACCCATTCATACATCCATTTATTCATCCACACGTTGTTATTTTGACCTGAACCAAAGAACGATCAATCTTCGATTCAGTACCCCCAGAGGTAATCACAAAGGACTAAATTATAAATATGCAGTGCTTGAATTAAATGCATGTTTGAAATTAAATGTGCGCATAAGTACTTGCATGTAATCGGGTTTATGAGTGTTGCATTTGTGGGAATATTATAGTTTCAAAGATTTTACAATATTTTATTGACTTATTGCATTTCAAAAAAAAGTCATACTAATCCATAACTACATTGTTCTTTGTATAAATTACCATAAAATATCGGACAACTATTGTGATTATTTTATTACGTCTCAAAACTTAGATATTAAATCCAATATAAAGGATGGGTACTTATTGTCGTGAATCACGACTTAATGTCAACAAAGGGTGTTTCGAGCTCTCGTGAAAAACATTTCATTTTATTACAAGAAATATATTTCCGTACGTTTTATAACGTACATTCCAAACGTGTAAAATATGACTGATAATTATGACTACTCGATTTCTTTTCGTTCATCAACAAAGTATGCACTCTACTTTTTATGAAACTACTACATACAAATATAAATTATAATAATAAAATGAAGAGTTTTCGTCTGTCTGTCTGTGTGTATTTTTGTCAATCTATTATAACTTAAGAAGCGTTAGTTTAACGCAGACAGAAAAACATAGCCAAAAACATTTTTCCCGAAGCATTTTTTTAATGTAAAGATTTTGGTAAAATTAATAATAAAATACGTTTTTATAATATGTGCTTTAATTTGGTAAATTTATCATGATACCTTAGAGCAGGGGTTCCCAAATGATATTTTTTTCTGAACCGTAGAGTTCGAAAAACGGGTAAAAAAGATTCCGAAAGTTATTACAAATATATAAATATATAAGTATACAAATACATAAATATATAAATACATTAATATATAAATATATAAATACATAAATGTATAAAAATATAAATATAAAAAAATATAAATTATTAAGCTTTTAAACAGTGCTAATTAAATTATAACACACAAATTTAATCAAAACATAAAAATAAATTTAATACTGAAAGCAATCCGCATTTAATTAAAATCTGACAACTAAATTTAAATAATTATTTCTCGTTCATTCTTTTCATTTTAAGTCCACCAACACTTTGTTTTATAAGAACTGCTTTCAAATTTGACCTTCAAATTTGAAAAATAAAAAATAAAAAGATTTAAAACGAATTACAAGGTTAGTTAAAATCAGGAAAGTAGCTTGTAAGCAAGGATTTCATTAATCTTCTAATAGACAACGCCCAATCAAGTAAACAATCTTTATAATCGTTGAAGCTGATAGTATAAAGCAGTCTTAAGCCTATTATTCTTTACAATGCATGAAAACAATACATATTAAACTTAGATAAGGTAACATGCAATTTACATGCAGTTATTAATTTATTTTTTAAATGTTAATTTAAATTTCCTTGTATGCTGTTTCAAACAGCTAAGTGATAAATAACAGGAGATTGATCATGTAATTCAAAGGATGCACCTTAATCCACAAAAATAAACTTTTACAGATATGCACAGCATTTAATTAACAATTAAATTTAATTTACAATTAAATATAAAAATTTAACGACTTGTGGAATAATTAAATATTAACATGTAATTACATTTATTTTAGAATCTAAATTATTTATATGCTTTCGAAGTGCCATATTTAAACATGTTGTATGACCCCAATCCAGCAATTTTCCAGATAAATTGTCACTTTAGTGCATGCCTTATTTTTAATTACAGTTGGATTTAAAGTACTTAGGTTTATAAAAACTTGCTTTAAAAAGATATATCTCAAAAGCTCAAAAAAAAACATGTGGTTTCAGATTGTTTTCGAATTGCTAATTCGGTGACATGCTTACTTGATTTTTCTCATGCTTACCTTACATAACGAATCTAAATCATAGTCATATCAAGAGAAATAATTTTATTGCGAAACTCTTTTTGATTAAGTAGAGCTGTAAGCGAGCATACATCACTAATATTATCGTTTAAATAACTGAAGGTACAGAATCGTCTTAAATTTGCATATGAAAATCGCTATAATAAATCTATGAGAATAATTCATTCTTTCACACGTTGTCTCGAATAGTTTATATAATATTTATAAACTATTAAGCATTGAGGCTAAAAGTTTATAAATTTACTGTTCCAAGCAAAAGGAATTCCTGAGTTAAAAGATGGTCTCAAAAATCTTCTTTTTTATGTATGTAGCTGCGGAGTCTAAGCAAACATGGCTGACACCCAATATTTTAGTAATTTTTTTCACTTGAAAATCTGATTTTTTTTTTTTAATGTTGATCTTGCTCTGAACTTTCGTATATCTCTGTAAATATGCATCAAATTCTATATTTATAAATATATTAGATAAATGCCAATATAGTATAAAATACTTGCAACCAAATTTAAGTTATAAGCAAAAGATCGTTAGTCATAAATATCATAACATAAACGATTATAACATATACAATTGTAACGACTCTCATGTGTTTTAAAGTTATTTTTATATAGCGTAAAATATGATTTGGACCAAATACAAATGAGTAATTTATAAAGTGTTCATTTTCAGATTATTTTTCATTTGCACAATCAGTTTGTTTTCTGAGGTATTGCTAATCATTAAAACTTGTATTTTTTTCCAAAACAAAAAAAATGGTTTTAATATATAAATTTCCCACCCGATGAAAAGTGAGACTTAACAATCCTTTTATCAATTTTTATAATAAAAGGTTTCCTTTTAAACATTTCCGCAGCGTTTTAATTTTCATTATAGCTACACAATGATTTTATCTGTCCTTCTGTAAGTAAACCTTTTAAAAAGCTTTTATCCTTGATTTACAACTTTACAATTAGATTGTTTAATTAAAATATTGACAATCAAATGTATATATTATGACAAGGAAGGTCTCCCGCTTATTTATGTAGAATGAAAGGTGTTAGTCGTTATTTTTTTCTTTTTATTTTTACTTTGTCCCAGAATGTTATTTTTTTTCTATTTTCTTAATATAAGAGTTTAAATTTTTCAAATTTATCAAACAATCTACGATGATTATCATAAACCATAGTGTGGAATATTCAAGATTAAACGAACTAAAAATAAACCCTGATTTACTTCTTTATCTCAATAATTATACAAACAAATCAAAATATTTTTTTCCAATGCTGTGTTTAATATGATTAATTTCTAATAAACTTTAAAGTTAGACTATATCATATCACCTAAAAATGACTAATCACCAAACCATGTTTCCTTCGCCTATTTCTTAACGAGCACGTAATTTTGGCTCTTATTAGACGACATGGATAGTGTCTGAGCTGGTATTTCTATCCTAAAACTTCCATACCGGCTCACAAAGAGCTCTTCTAACCACGCCAAATTTAACTTGCACCCTGCTCCATTTATACACCGTTCCTATTTTGCCGGCTGTCAGAATCGAATTCACAACCAACAGCTGTCCGTCAGTGGTGCGTGTGAGGCTCCGTATAACAGCACCGTAGTAGTTTTAAATCAAAACAAATCACGACAACAAAATTCTCAAGTGTGTCAATCTAGTTTCTGCATGCTGAGACTGCAGTCTATACTTGAAATTATTTTCAGATATATTTATAATCGAAATTAACAGACATAAATTTTTCATCAGCTGAATTTTGATAAACTTCACTATATTTGGTTCTCTGAATTTGTTGTATCTGCTCAATATCAAAATTGTATCTTATTTACTGCTCTAAAAATGAAGATCTCGATAATATTGATTCTTAAGATAAGACACTGCTCAATATGAAAATTGAATTTTATTTTCGACACATTATTATTCTTTACTGCACCAAAAGTTCTTAGAATCTTGATAAGAATGATTGGAAATAAGACCCTGTTTAATATCAAAGTTGTACATTATTCTTCTTTACCAAAAACTTTTAGAATCTTGAGAAGAATGATTCGTGATAAGACCCTGTTTAATATCAAGATTGTATATTATTCTCCTTTACCAAAAAGTTTTAGAATCTTGAGAAGAATGATTCCAAATAAAACTCTGTTTAGCATCGAAATTGTATCTTATTCTAGTCACATTCCTTTCGCTCAAATATAACTACTTGTGATTTATTCCTTGCTTAGTACACATTTTCATATAAAACTATTAGTCGTATTAAAAAAACTTTAGTCAAATTTTCGTTTTCCTACTCATGCACTATTATTTGAACTAAAATTTTAAAACTGAATATCAATTTTTAATCTCCAAAAAATACACACATAAAAGAGTTAAGCCATTTTGTGACTTCAACTCAAGTTTTAAAAATCATTTCATTAAATATCAATACATCATAGTTTGCAATATAGCGTTGGAGTTCATCATTATTATAAATTGAAAAACTTAAATTCAACTCTTTAAAAATCAATGAAACAAAACTCATAGATACTTCGAAGGAAAAATAGTTTTCACACTTTGTTTGTACCCATTCGTTGGAATCACTACTATTTGTTTGAATCTTAAGCCTTAAAAATGCTGTGCAAGTGTCTACTTGTTTTTTTCCTCTTCAAAGAAATAAAATTTGAAATTAAAGTCAGTCCTTTACCTTTAAGAAGTTTTATTTTAAAAGTAAATCCGGAAGTAAACACATACAGTCTAAGCATCGACCTTCTAAAAAGAATGTGATATTAAAAATAAAGCCATCAAAGCGTTAAATCTGCTCTGTTTGATTGAAAGCACCTAACCGAATGTGAACAAAGCTGCACCATATGAGAGAGAATTTTGCCCGTGTATTTATTTCAGAGCCTCGAATCAGCGAACCAGAACGTTTTTTCTCACGAATTCGTATGCCTTTGACGGTTCATTTTAGTGGGTTACTGTAACTTGGCCACTTTTATTTTCTACTCCTTTGTTTACGTTTTATGACCCACGCTTAGGTGAATTGCTATTTTAATATTCAAAGAAATAAAGCATGATATGAGATTTTAAAATTGTTTTAACTCCGGAAAAGCTATGAAAATATTTTAGTCATGTGAACTTTTGTCAGAATTTTTGTCAGTCAGATCTTTACAAATTATTAAGGATGTTCTTCCCTGTGAGAAAAGCATTTAATACTTTTTTTTTATGAATAATGTTAAAATCTTTACGAGTTAAATCTTTACGATGTTAAAATCTTTATCGTAACGAGATTAAATTTAATAAAGTATCAGTTACATTAAAGTAAACTAGTGGGGTGCGCAGCCTGCTCGCTGACGCTCTACAACCCCAAAAAATTGCTACGCAATCTTATATGGTCTGCTTCGCAAATCAAACTCGCTTCACTCGCTACTAACTTAGGTACATTGCAAATACACAAAATTCTAAGAATTCAAAACAATCATTCAAATCCATATAAAAAAAATTTTTAAAACAAATTACATCTTTTTAGTAAATAAGTCATTAAAATAAATTTGAATTCAAATAAATGACATGTAATTCGTTTAGTCTATTGGAAATGTGCTATAGTATAATTCGTGATTTAAATCAAAAATCATCAAATAAATTTGTAATATATAAATTCGTGAAAAAAAGCGCTTTCGACAAAATACTAAAATAGAGATCTATCAACAAAGACTACTCACTTCTGCCTATCTTAATAGTATGAGATTGCCGCAGCTGATGCTCTCTGGTTATTTCAGTTTCCGTTTTTAAAAGCGCTATCTGTTGAGCCACCTCAGCTAGATTTGGCATGTGACAGTTTTAGCGGCAGTCATTGGTCGATTCGCCGTGTAAGAGAAATAGTAACGTAAACAAAACAACGCAAACGTTGCCACCGGCGGAAAAGAAATACAGCCAAAATTTGGGAGCCACGTAAGAGAATTATATATATTAGATATACAATTTGTATGCATTATTTCATTAAAAAGTACTTTTGAAAGGAAGTGAACTAGAATTACATTCTCCAAACTTATAATTTCATATTTATCTCATTTTTAATGCATTACATTACTGGGGGAAATTAAATATAATTATTGCAAGTTAAAACGTAAAACAAAACCACTAAAAATGAAATTCTATGCAGAAATTGGTGTGTAAATAGTTATCGTAATTGTGAAACAAATGTATTGAGTAAATGTGTTTGGTCGAAATAACCCCGTAATTTCTCTTCTTGCTGTTCTGCTCTAACTTTTCCTTTTTTTATTGGCAAATGTTATTTATAACACCATTAACCTTGTCACTTAAAGTATATAATGTATTTTCGTTTTTCCCCCGACTTCCGGAAAGTATAGTCAAATCCTATTTTTGCGGCATTAAACTCAAAGCCGGCAAACCAATCACAAAATTTCTGGCAATCCTACTTTTAAAAACAAAAAAGAGGTGTTTTCTAAGAAAACTTGTCAAAGAAGTTTCTTTAACAAAATATGTTTTGGATTAAAATAGTATATTTTGTACATAAGAAGAGAGGAATTTTGAACATAAATAGGAATCTTATTTACATAAAAAGGAATAATACTTTTTTTCAGGCTGTAATACATAGCTTTATTTTTTGGGGACTAGCTTAAAAAAAAGGTTTTCTTTTTCCAAGTATTTCACATCCCTTATTTCTTAAAAATTCTTATTTGCTCGTTTGTTTTTTTAATTAACTAATTAAATCTTATAAAATTACATAAATAATAAAAATAGATACAATAAGGTTTTAAGTAAGCAACTTGTATAAAAAACTGAATTCAGAAAAGAAAAACTTTATTACATTTATAACGTAAATCGTTTTAACCTTGCTTCACATTACGTATTATTTAAAATGATTTTTCTAATGAAAAAAAAAACGGCATTTACGTTAAATAGTAATTTATTAAACTCTCATTGGATAATAAAATAGCAAAAAACCATATTTATTTAATTTCAACTCTCAGAAAATCTTTTAAATCTAACTTTATATCCTTGATTAATATATGAGTGAAACTAAATCATTCTTCTCCATTTCAATTTATTGAAGACTTTCCTATCATTTATCAAATCGATCTTTCCTATTATCGATCTTCAGTCAAACAAAGCATCGGAAAGTAGGAGAATAACGACCGATGTGATCGCCCAAGGTTCTTCTCCTACAACATAATGAGAACTCATAAATTTTATGACCACAACCCAAAGCTTGACCTCTAACAGAACCGGCAGTGAATTGATATGAAGAAGATAATACAGAAACATTGTAACTACCTTTTCTTGTTTGGCACAGCAAATCGGAAATAATTACGAAGGTCAGCGCAATTATTTCTTTTGTGCAGAAAGACCTCTCCGAAAATTGGACATTTGGTGCACAAAGAAATAAAATCCTTTGTTATGATGTCCACTTCGCAGAGAGAATAGCAATAACCTTAATGAATGTAATTTCTCGATAAATTCATTTCCGAAACAAAATATTAATCCCAAGAAAATTAGTTAAACTTTGGTAAGTTGTGTTGTGAAATTTACAGGAGAAAATTAACTACAATTTAAATATATTTCGTATTTAAATGTCGTTTAATTTAACATATAAAACCATTTATTAAGTGGGGAAAACAGTAATGAAAACTTATTTCTTAATGTTAAAATACAAGGAAACACTAGATTGTCTATTTTCTATGAAAAATATGGTAAATTAAACTTCCATTTTGAAGTATTTAATACAGATATTTTTCGCATTTACTTTGTCTATTGAGAAATCCTAAAGATGTAAGATTATAAATTGAATCTCGTAGAACCACAATGCCGTGCATATTTTCTGCAACAATTAAACGATACCAAATTGAACTATATTGTCACATAAATTCTGCCCCCTCAATATTTATTATGGTATAATGATACTACTCATTATTATTTGCAATGAACTGCTCATTGTTTGCTATAACACTTTACACATTGCAAGTTAAACCATATTTCGTTCAAATTCTGATACCTCAATGTTTATTAAGGCATAACGATAAAAGTCATTAACATTGAGTTGCAATATCGCTTATTTTTCTACAGTACTTTGCACGGTAAGCTAAACCATATTACTGTGAAAATGTTACCTCCTCAATGCTCCTCATGATATAGGGAGGCAACTTATTGACTCCGATATTATGACACAACAAAGAAAGAAATGTGGTTTAATTATATGCATTTTTAAATTCTCGGATACTTTACACGTGACCATAACAATTTATTATCATTATGATTCAATGTAGAACCGACTTATCCATCCATGACTGTCGTCTGATTTTTGTACAACTTATAAGATATCAAAGTTGTTGTTGTTTCCATTGCCACTTTACAATGTCCGCAAGCCTTATTAAAAAGTAGTAGACGGATCATAGGTTAGAGTTAACTTACTGTCAGGCTAAAAGTGGGAGGTTTTTGTGGTTTCCTCTTCAAGTAACACAACTACGTGTTAGTTAAATCAAAAAGTCCTCCACGAAGGTAAATTTCTCCCAATGCTTGATCCAGAAGTTGCCTTGTCTTCTGGATTGGGTTCATAATTACAAGTCTACGGAGTTGAACATTAGTTATCGTAAACCTAAAATTGGCTGTTCGACGATGGTTATAAAATAAAATAAAATAAAATTCTCCATAAAGTATATTGATGCCTCTATTTTTCCAAAAAAATTTTTTTTCAAAAATCCAAAAATATAAATATATATATTTCTCTTTCTAAGGAAAATATTCTATTTATGACGAGATTTTTTTTTTTTTTTTGCACAAATGTAGAACAACTTTTTAATCGAATGTTTGACTACAAAGTTTTCTTACACTTTACCATTATGAGATAAATTTTAAAAATTAAAGACCTATATAGTTTTTTAAATTATAGAGTTTTTTTTAAAATTCGATAACAAAAATAAAAAACAATGTCCCTGATTTTTTACGCACTTTGAATTACATTTTTATTGCGATTTCCATAATTTTCACGGGATTAATTGAAGTCTATTTAGACTTTTTACTTCTTTATTCTGGTACAACATTCAAAAGTTTCGAAAGTTTTAATGTCACGTTTTGATAAAAAATAAAAAAAGCTCAATGTAAATAAATATAAGTACATAATATATACGTTACATAATATATAAGGATACGATAAAAATCATTTAAATTATAATAGTACATTTAACTGTAACACAACGCAAATCTGCAGCAATTTTAATGGGATGTTAAAGTTTAATCGTATTTCTGTTCGCTTTGAATGGCATAATCAGTTTTAAAATTGAATAATTTGCGTGAAAACAAAGTATAACGCAGTTTTAATGCCGCAATACACTTAAACGTCTTTAAAATTCAAAACTTTCTGAAAAAACTTGCATTAAATTTATGTACTGCAAAATTAGATTGACAACTGTCTTTGCTTTATTTCAGCTGGAGCAAACATTAGAATATTCCTTATTCCATAAAGAAGCTTGGAAGAATGCCACTTCTTTTGCCTGGAAAGCATTCAACGATACTCATCTAAGAAGATGGTTCAAAAGCCTCTCCGTATTAGGAACCGCAGCTTTGCCAGAAGATAAACTCAATGAGGTATAAAGTAATTTGAAATGTCAATAGAAAGTCTTTCCAACTGATATAAATACTAAATACTAAGCTATACTCGATTTATTACTCAGTGCATGTAAGTGATGGCTCAGTGGTTAAGGCGCTGAACTGTCATTGTGAAGGACTAAGGTTCGATCCCCAGTGGCAGGTTGAAGACCGCCCAGCTTTAGATCAATGGGTGCCAGCTTGTCTGGGAAGTAAAGGCGGCCAGTACGCAGTGCTGACCACATTGCCATCAGAATCAGAAATTTTAATTTTTCTATAATTAAGAATCGTTTAATTATTTGGTTTTCTTCCTTTGGGTTTTAAATGAAAGCGGGTTTTAAATGAAATACATCGGGTTTAATTAATTGGGTTTTAAATGAAATACACCTGAAAAAAATCATAATTAAAAATTTAATTAAAAGATCCAAATTCGGGCTTCGTAATTTGTTTCCAAATATGCTTCATGTTGAATGGCATATTTTTATTGCTACGGTATACCCGCAATCCGGTACACTCTCAAATTCTTTGTCTTATGATATGAAAAGCTTCTCAAGCAGAAAAAGAATAAAGTAAAGAATTAAATATAATTTTTATTTATTATACACTAAATGGTATTTATAATTTCTTATTATATGTTTACAACAACCGTCAAAATTCATTTTAAGAATTAACATATTAATAATAAAAGAATATGTTTTAAATTTCTTTGCACTAAAGGTTCTGACAACAAAGAATAAGCACCAAAAATAATAATATTGGGAATTAATTGCTTTATGTTTTTTTTATGATAAAGCAAACTAAAAAATTTTAGTTTCAAACCAAAATGCCTTTTTTAATCTGCAAAATTGCTTTGATAAATACTTTATGAAAATAAAAAAGTTATCCATTTGTAAAAAAAAAAATAATTACAAAAATAATAAGCAAAACAAAAATATATAAATGCTTCAAAATAAAATTTATTTTTATGCATTCTTCAATAATCAATTCATTGTATTTAATACAAAAAATTTACCCATTGTAAACATTTTCAAAAACCTGTTTTACTCTCAATAAAAACTTAAGTTTTAAAAAATTTCAAACACTAATAACTTAATGAAACTCTAGTACGCTACTAAGTGCCATCTGGTACTAGCTTACTGTAAAAAAAAATGTTATTAAAAATATTAATTAAGGAAAAAATATTTATTATGTTCATATGTCCTTAAAGATACGCTTTAATGATTAGAAACAAGTTAAAAAATATAATTATATTTTTAATCCTGTCATGGGAAATGAATTAGCACTTTTTTTTTCAAAATAATTGCGGACATTTAAAATGAAAGGATCAATGACAGTACACTATGAATTTCTTCTCCATACTATAAAAAAAATAAAATAAAATAAAATAAAACAAAATAAAATAAAATTTGTAGTATTGTATATTTCTTTTCCGTGGGTACCATTTAAGCATGAAAAAGACAGATAAAACAAATGCACACCACATTTGACAAATATATGCCATCGTGGTGCTTAACGGGTAATATTGTATATGTCTTTTCGTGGGTACCATTTAAACATAAAAGAGACAGATAGAACAGATAGAGAAAGAAATGGCCTCCATACCCGTAACAGGAATCAAACCCTTGACTTTTCTGAGATGAGGACAGCTCCCTGACCCCCATAGAAGCCTTTCTGAGAAATAATAGTCCGACAACTATAGTGCATAATTTAACAATACAATTCTGAAAATAAAATGTGCTATTCTCAGACCAAAACACTTGCAGCTGTTATGTCTGAAAATATTATTGAGCTTTATCTTATAAAATATGTATAGTAAATAAAATGTTATTTTTATAATATATTTATACAAGTAGATCTTGATAATGAAAAAAAATTCCTATAGTAAAAAAGCATGCATTTTATTTTATACTTTCAGTTCAATAGATTGAAAGCTGAAATGAAAAATACATACAGCACTGCAAAAGTATGTCCATACATTTCGCCAGATGCAAGAAAGAATGGAGAAATTGAAAATCCTAAAAGCTGCAACCTAACATTAGAGCCAGGTAGCTTATAATATTTCTTTATATCTATACATAGGGGAATAAATAACATTAGAAATATTTCTGACAATCATTTAAAAAATTGCGTCTTATTTAGAAATTTTTTGTAACAAAAGTTCAAGTTGCCAACTGCTTAGTTAAATCCCTTCTTTAATCTATAATTTCTGTTATAATTAGAACTTCTTAAGTAAAATATTTAAAAATATGAAACAAAAAAAAACTAAATAAGCTATGAAATTCACGAAGAAAAAATAATTAAAGAACAAAAATTTAATAAACCTATTTACTATTGGGCATAACAATTTATTACGAATGTGTGAATATTGTATTTTTTCCTCAACTTTCAAAGTTTCCTTGAAAAGACTAGCTTATTCATGTTTTAAGATATTTTTAATTATTAGATTTAAAAGCAAAATAACTAAATGGTTTAAACAAATTTTTAAAAAGTCAGTCAAATAAATGATAACTTCTATCAATGTAAATAGTCACGTTTCTTTTAGCTTTTACCTTAATTCATTTGTAAGGTAGCTATAATCAAAGTTATCCTATTTAGATCAACATAGTACCCTCAATGGCGAGTGGATGTCGATGAAACTTGATATACATAGATTATATGGACCATGGGAAAAAAGAAAAATCTGCAATACAAAAATATTTCCCATTTTGACTGATAGATTGCGCTTTTCATCAGCAAGAAATAGAATTTAGAATTGGGTATTAATGTTAATTTAGAACGGTTTGAAAAGCCAGTAGTGACTGTCGTAAATTGTTTTCGTCCTATGCCATTACAGACGAAATAACAGGGGGAAAACCATTTCTGAACTCGAAGAGACCGAGTGGTTAGAGGTGTTCTGCGTGACAAAGGCTTGGAATGACTTTCAAATATAATTGGATTTAAAGCACGCAGTACTCTTAATATAGCTGCAATACTAGCTTAAAATATTGTAATCACACACAAAAAATATATAAGTGCGTGTTTGATTTTTGGTTATTACTATAAATATCTTCTTAAAAAGGAAGAAAGGTGTTTGCACTTTTATAATACTACTAGCAGCAGTATGCATATTTTAGCCTTTTCTTACCTCACCATCAACTAGCATATGCCAATTGTCAAATTCCAACATTTAACCTAATATTGCGAAGTTAATTTTAGCCACAATACACAAAACTTTCATACGCCTAAACATGGAACATAACTGTAGACCCAAATTTTACAAAAAATTATCAATCTCTATAGTAAATACTCTTATACTGTTGGACATTTAAATAGCAACACACGAAAGGAATATGATTAATAGAATGATACCTACTGGACGCATGCATTGCAGTTTTAATGGCACGTAATTAAATCTATAGGAGTTAGAGCATGTAGATTCCGAGAAATCAGTACCCAAGGGCTATAGTCGAACAAGTTCTATATAAAGGAAAATCTGGACAGTACAGGAAACATGAGATTGGGCATTGCCCTGTTAAAAAAATAGCTTGAAAAATGTCTCCAATTTTAGGACAAAACAACCGGTCTTAATAAGTTTGAATGGTAATAGTTGGTGTTGGGCGGGGATTGCCTGGTTGTTAAAGCCTGGGCTCGTGTCCAAGAGGTCGTGGGTTCAATCCCCACCGGTCGAAGACTCCCCGTGTAGTAAATTGTGATTGATGCATGTTAAATCTGTCGAGTTACAAAGTCCACCATGTTCCCACAACAAATCACACCTCTTGGAGTACTGATCCAGAAGTTTCCTTGTCTTCTGGTTTGGGTTCAAAATTACAAGGCTACGGAGTTCATCAGTAGCCATGAACCGAAAATTGGGTCGGCTGTTCAACGGTGGAGCTAAAATAAAATATAAAATAGTTGGTGTTCAAAGTGCCGATCCGATTATTAAATCAAAAGCTATTCAGGTTAGTCCAATTTATTTGCGCACAGTACTATTATTTTTTCAGTCAACCAAGCAATTTAAGTACAGTTTTCAGAGCAATATTCATGGAAAAGAAAATTATTAATTCCCCATTTAAGAAATGTCTTTCCGAACCGAAATAGAAAAAAAATCCCGTAGACGGTTTGAAAACTTTCACCTAAGTTTCACAAAGAAAAAAAAAAGAGAGTTAGAAGAGCAATATCAACCCAAATGACCGACCTTCAAGAAGTTCGAGGCCGCACAGCATAGTAATCGAGAGTTAAAGGATCTTTTTTTTTTCTCTCTTTCTTGGTATATAGAACTTCTAGAAAGAAATTAACTTTCACCATAAAAGAGCCAGAAGCAAAATTCCACAGATGCCCAGCTAGCAATGAATAACTTAAAAAGGAAGGAAAAAACCCAAAACTTTCTGAGAATACTTTGGAAATAGTTATCAAGTTAATGACATAAGTATACCTAATAATATAAGGCTCTGCCATGCTAGAAACAGTCAACTATCTTTTTTATTTTTAAATTATTAATAGTACATAACTTTATAATAATTACTGTACGTACTTGTACTGAGTAAAAATTTTTAGAAAGGAAACTTTGAAGAACTTATTCTTTCGATTGTGCATTATACTTGCTTTTAAAATATCACTAAGTAATGCAATTATTAAAGTAATTTATAGAAAGAGAATAGAGGAAATTATTGCAATAGAAACTCTTTACAATAGAATTTTTTTACAATGAAAATTTTCTACAATAGAATTTTTTTAAATTTTCAATAGAAATTTTTAACAACAGAATTTTTTCACAACTACAGTATTTATTGTTAATTTTTAAATTTAATAATTTCTGACTATGAACGATAATTTCTTTTAGGTGTTAGTCATTACAGAGGAAGTTATCACTTAGTTATCTCTTAAAATGTTTAGTAAAAGTTAAAAAACTTTCACCCAGAATATAAAATTAAAACTTTTATTATAATAACCCGTGAGTAGAAATCAAACCAAAATAAAGAAATATATTGCATCGGAGATGTTAAGAATAAAAGTGAAAATATACTTTAAAGATATAAAACTGTTAACTAAGCTTCGGAAGACTGTTTCATAATTTAACAGTGAAGTCCAACTTCCAGGAGTTTTTCACGGGGCTTAACAGTTTCGAGTTACCGAAAATTAACAGCACTTAGTTATAATAAATAAAAAATCAAAATAAAAAATAATATTTTTGAAAACCACGTTTTTGCAGTGGAGATAATAATAACTAAAAAATAAAATTTGAAAAACGAAAAACGTGGGATTCATGAAATTCATAACAGTAATGTTATATTAGTGTGTGTATATGTGCTCATGAGAATATGTGTATGTATATCTGTAATTGTAATTGTATCTCAATGTGGAATATGTTTGTGCATGTGTGACTGTGCATGTGTATAAGTAAGAAAATACGTATATGTATGTGTATATGTACTGTTATGTATTTCATGCGCCCCACGTTTTTCGTCTTTCAAATTTTTATTTTTTAATTATTATTCTCCACTACAAAAACGAGGTTTTTTTTTAAAAAAAAATTTTTTGTTCTTTGTACTCACTTCCAAAATCTCAATTTTTTCACTCACTGTACACAAAACTTATCAACTGACATGTAACACTAATTTGAAATAATCGAATCGACAACAAAAGACAATCGCGAAAATATTAATTTTTACTTGAATTTTGATTTTATTTTACTTTGTATGTCTTCTTTCTCTTCATTTTCATGCATTGTCACCCAATTCTGAACTATGTACCAAATTTGAAGTCTGCAGTAGTCGGGAAGTTAGTTTAAAATCGATTACAAAATTCCACCCGAACAGACATACACGAAGGCAAGTTAATATAAACGTGGTAAAAACTTACAAGAATCATTTTTCCTTAAATAATCTTCAGTATTAAATGTGTGTGTCATTATCTTACATATTATCTCGTTTTGCTGCACCATTAACTATTATTTTCTTAAACATCATAATAATATGATTTTCAACCGTATGCGAAAGATTTTCGTGAGAATACCTTATTGCGTGACTTCTAAAAGAATGGGGAATAGCAATTTGACCACCCTATCTGACAGCTATTCTGACTGTAACGTCGAAACTTCTGACACTATCGGATCAGACGGCACTTTTCCTAGAAAGACAGGCAATTCCTAAATTACGAATGATTATGTATTTGTGGTCACAAAACAATACTTAGCAGACTTCAAACAACTTTACACGAATGCTATTGACATTACCTGAATACATACAAAAGCAATTTTGACAGCAATATACAAATACTATTATATTCAAGTTACTGTAATTTACTTTTTAGAATTTGGTTGGCGAGTGTTAGAGAGTAGGGGGTGAAGGCTCCTAGTTAAAATGATATTATCATTATTGTACAGCTAAAAATATACACATATATATTTAACGGCGAATTTTTGTTTCTGTTAATGAATATCAGTGTCAAGAATAAAAGCAAACTTATTCCAAACTCACGCCAAAACAAACTCACGCCAATTCATTCCAGGTCTTAAACCAACAACTGGCGATATTTTATAGGGTTTTTCTTGAATATTGGATATTCAAAGTGCTCAAACATTGGTGTTTTAGCAACACTGGTTTTAGGAAGTCATAATAATTCTCACACAGTGTGAAAGTGTGAGATTTTGGTGTATGATTATTCAATTATAAGTACATCTATATTTAAATTTGACCTTTTAAATAGTACGTAAACGCTTGATTAACTCACAATAAAGTGTTAACAAAATTGTTTTAGTTGTTTCACATCATATTCTGATATATTTTAAACCATAGTTCTTACAGGGTTTATGATTGGCTCAATTTCTTTTATTAAGGTCACGTAATTGCTATGCTGGGACTGACTTCTAACATTCGTGTTTTTTTTAAATAAATCTGATACGTTTCAATTTCTTTACAACTTATAAATTTCTAATGTAAAACTTTTTTTAAATAAGATTTTAATGAACAATGCTTTATTTAAAAATTAAAGTTTGTGAAATTAATTTTGACAATATTCACTAATATATTAAACGATACTCTTAGGACCACTTAGGAACACTATGATTGAATGTTATTCTGCTTTCGCCCAACTTCAAATGTTAAAAGTTATTGACATTCTTTTTTCTGATTTATTCATTTCTTTTTAATCAAAAATATAATAGTTTAAATTAGATTTAGACGTTTTTGTTTGCTTTTCAGATTTACAAAGAATATTGACTAAATCTAGAGACTATGATGAGTTGACTCACGTATGGAAAGCTTGGCGGGATGCAGCTGGAAAACCTATTCGTGAAAAATATTTAAGATTCGTAAATCTTAGCAATGAAGCAGCTTTACTCAATGGTAAGAATGGTATTTTAGAGTTTCAAAGTGGGACCAGATTTCATTAATCTCTTAGAGGATTCTGAATCTCTTTAAAAGAAACCATTTTAGAAAGACTCTCTTTGAAATATTTCTTAAAAAAGAATCTTTGAAAAAATGGTAAGAGTAATGGTAGGAATGCTTATTTTAGAGTTTCAAAGTAAGACCGATTTTCATTAATCTCTTAGAGAATTTTGGATCTCTAAAAAACCATTTTAAAAAGACTCTCTTTGAAATATTTCTTTAAAAAAATATTTAAGAACAGGCTTTTAAATTATTCATTTTTTAAGAGGTAATATTACACTGTAAAAAAGAAATTCGGAAAATTGAGTAAACATTTTCAAAATAGCTCCAAAATAAATAATAGCGCAACTATGGCGGTTAGAGCAACCAACTAAGGATCCAGTGGTCTTTAGTTTGAATCCTGCCGGCAGCAAACAAACATATTTCTCTTTCCGTACGCATTTTCTCGAATATGAGTATATGCTGTTTCAATTTTGAATACAAGAGATTTTCAAATTCTACTATTACTTGTTTCGAAACTATTTTGACGCACTTTTCTAAATATTTTACAGTGTAGAATCTCTAAAACACAGTTAGGTAATTTCTTGATGTAAATAAAATATTTAATATTCCCATGGAATTGGGAAGAAAAAACACTACGGTAAAATATAACTTAAGAAATCATTGTTTAGATTTTTAACCAAATTTTATTAGTAAAACAAAAGCATCATTCCATTTCATTTGAACATATCAAGTTGGTATTTCGTAATAAAACTAGATGGTTGCATTTAATGTTTTATAATATTTTGATTTTTCGTAATGTTTTTTTCATCGAGAATGCATTTTTTACCCTTACAAGCCTAGCTGGATGCATAAATATGCAATCAAAAATACAATGTAACACAAACTAAGTACCCCTCAAAGTTTGACAAAGTAACCAAAGTATCGGATTGAGCAAAAATAGGGAACTAAAAAATAAAAAAATTTCTCCAGTTGCTGTCGCAAAATAATTAATACGAAGGTTTCTAATATGGTCTTAAAGAATTTTTTTCAAAATATACTTTTTTGTTAATAATAATGCCCTGCACTTACTCGAGTATTGTTTAATAATACCTAATGTATATCAATAATACTTAATACCTCTATTTTATACTTTAAAAAGAGTTTTCAACTTGAGTTCGTCCAAAACAGGACTTGATTTGTCCAATTTAGTTTTTTTTAAAAAAAACAGAATTCCCCTTTTTTTAGATTTTAAAGTTCTAAATTTTTTTTCGGTGATGATAAAAACATATAAAACTTATAAATTTTCTGTAAAATCCTAGTAGATTATTTTTATTTTATACACTGTAATTTTTAAACTGTAAATATTTACGAAATATTTAAGTTTAATTAGTAAATGTTTAAGTAGTAAATTTTTTAATAAAAAAAAATTTAAAATTCAAATTAACATAATGAACAAATACGATATAGAAATTAAAAAATAGGGAAAAAATGCCTAATAAAGTGTCCTCGAGGGGAAATTACTTTAGAGTGTGAGTTCAGAGTTGAGAATTATTTCTTGTGATTTTCTTCATACCTTTTATAATATTATAATCCAGGATTTTCTGACACGGGAGACATGTGGAGAGAGGCATACGAAAGTGACACATTTAATGATGATTTGGAAGCTCTTTGGGATCAGCTGAAACCATTATATCAGCACTTGCATGCCTACGTTAGGAGGAGACTCATTCGACAATACGGAGCTGATAAAATTAAAGAAAACGGACCAATTCCAGCACATTTATTCGGTAAGTGGGTTAAAATACGAAAAATACTTACATGTTAAGAATGTTAAAAACCTGTAGTAATTTTTAAACTAATTTGTAACTAATTACTGTAAATTTTAAACCGTAAGAAAAAAAATTATGTGCTCTGGCGCTTGCATGCCCACATTAAGAGGAGACTCATTTGGCAATACGGATGTAATTAAATTAAAGAAAACGGACCAATTCCAGCACATTTGTTCGGTAAGTGGGTTAAAATACAAAAAATTTTTACATATCAAAAATGTTAAAAACCTTAAAGCTGTAAGTAAAAAATTATGTGCTGAAAATTCACGAATTTTTTTTGTTTTTACGAAGACATGCTTTGAAGATTATCCAAGCATCATTTCCTCAAATTAAGAAACTCACTATCTTCTTTTTTAGAGATACCAACTAACAATAGGCTTAATTCTGCATGAAGATTAACTTACTTGATTAGGAAGCACAAATGATCAAAAGAATATGAGTAAATGAAATTTCAGTCATCGATTGTAGTCTAACCCTTGACAACTGCTCGAAAAGCAAGTGATTTAACCCCAGTAATTATCGTACACTGCTTCGGTAATGAACTGGCGGACTTAGTTATTTTTTGGAGCTAAAAACTGAAACATTCAAGTTAAATATTTACATGCTACACTGAGAAAAAAGTATGGTCAAAACTTCCGGAATACGGTAAAATTTTCCGTGCTTCTGGCTCTACGGAAATACCAATGAGCTCGATTTTTTTATGGAAGTTCTTTGGTAATCAGTAAAATTAACAATAAAAAATGGTTTTATAATATGTCATTAAATTTGGTAAATATGGAAAAATTATGATGTCTAAAAGCGCGACATAAAAATCATTTATTCAGTTAAATTTACTCTCAGTTTTATATTTTTTACTAAATGTGTGGTAATGAGAATTATAATTTTGAAAATCAAAATTTCTGTTAAAACGTTACCATATGGAACGAAATAGTAGCAAAATAAATGGTTTAAATACCGTATATATTGGTTTTATTTACCAAAATTATGTTGTTGTTCTTTTGATCAGAAATGTCATTATCATTCAGTTGCTAATTTTCCCCAAAAATTCTTCTCCATGTTTATGAATATACCTTTGCTGAAAAACCACAAGTCATATACCTTTTTTATTCTTTTATTAAGAATCGTTTTTGTTTTATTTTCATACTTACTCCAATGAGCCTCGTATGTAATGGTCTACAAGTAGTTGTTTTTTTTAAATAAAAAATAATCATAATATTTTATTTATTTGCAATATCAATATTAAAAGCGGCTGTGGCTCAGTGGACAGGGAGTTCTCTGCTCAAAGAAGTGACCCGGGTTCGAATACCAGAGGTGGATCCTTGACACGAATTCTGCTCCCGGCCTGTTGCCGTCCGGCTAACGGTGTCAGGTTTTCGTATTTTTCCTCTCTATGTTGCGTAAGTGAGGGTTTGTCCCATTGTTTGATCCAGGAGTTCCCTTGTCTTAGAGGTTGGGTTCAAAATTACAAGGCTTCGGAGTTGAAAATTGATAGTCATTAACTCAGAATTGAGTCGGCTATTCAACACTGGATATAAGTAAAATTAATACTAGAAACTGAATTATTTTCATTTTAGACTTTTTTATCATTTGTTCACAGAAAAAAAAAACCAATGAATCAATTTCATAAAAATGAATTCAACCAGTTTCTTTAAAAATAATCAATGATTGTTACCTGCAAGTTCTAGGATGCATTTTTCTTTAAAATAATTTAATATAAACACTGGCACATGATAATATTTAGAGCGATGGAACTATGAGCAATAATTTCGTTTATTATTATTTACCATTCAAATCAAAACTTAAGTCTTTGCAGTCATAATCTTTATAATTATATACATTAGTCAATAGTTCGAATAATAGTCTGTGGGAAATAAATTTTGTTTTTAAAATATATTCTTAATTATAATCGTCTAAAGTCTCAAGTTAATTCTTCCGTGTCCTTACAGCCTAGTAAAATAATTATAGATATATTAAGAAGCTACTTATTGGCAACAGCAATTGGTATATAATTTTCTATATCATTAATTTTGAACTGCAATAGTCACCCATAAGAAATCTAAAACGTTTACCAATTAGCGAATCAATAATGCGTGGATGGAAATTGAAATAATTTCATTTATTTATTTTTGGGTAAAATATAAATCGTATGGTTGCAATTAAGTTTTGATACACTTTCTATTTTTTTTTCCTAAAAGATCACACATTAATACTGTTTTAAATAAGTTAAAACTGCTAGAGATTCATTTTATTCCTTAATGTTAAAGTTATCAATAAAAGTTATCAGTAAAAATAAAAGTTTTTAACTTTCAAGTTTTCAATAAAAATTTATACTTAATTGAAAGTAATAAATAATAAAAAATAAGTTTTGAAAACGGAGCTGATATACGACTAATTTGAAATTAACATATACTTGGCATTAAAACAAAATAACAAACTGAATGCCACCCAAAAAATTCAAGAATATTCTTGAAAAATGATGGGCAGTTAACAAATAAATAAATAGAATGAAAATTTTTGCAAAAATTTAGAACTATCGTACTAAAAGTCAATAATTTTCCTGGAATCACCATCTAACATTTCTGAAGAATTCATAAATCTTTCTATTAAAAATACAAAAAGTTTCTGTAACAAATCAGCAAATTTGAAACGTGACTGCTAAAAAGTGTAACTACTAAATGTTGTTGAAAATGTTATTTAAAGTTCAAGTAATTAGAATATTATAAATATTCTTGTGTAGTAAGAATGAAGATTATTCCAGTGATTAGAACAGATTTACTGAAGCATTTCTAGTATACAAAGCAACTAATATTTCCACTTGTAAACATGAACTTTTATGCAATTTATATAATTAAATACGGAAAAGGAAGTAACATATTAGAATGGTCTTGAGACATTTAGAAAGCATTTGAATGAGAATTAAAACCTTAAATTACAATGCACATTTTTACAGTTATTCACCTTTCAGAAGGACAAAAACCTGATAATTCCAATTTGTCTGGACCGCTCAACTACGCTGACATTGCATTAAGTCATATACAAAGGCGTTATCACTCACACTAAAAAAAATCGATTGTTGAATTCAGTTAACTTTTGAAGAAAAAAAATTTTTTTCACAGGAATCCGATAGAAATTCAGGAGAAAATGAAATGTTTCTGGAAATAAAGCATGGAAATTTTATAGAGTATTTTCACATATTATGTCTGTAAATTTGATCACCTGAAACAAAATTTGAGTTTGAAAAATAAAATTCGTATTTTACTTGACACAAAAATTTAGACGCAATTTTTATTTTATTATTTAAATTAGACAAAAATTTAGACAGATCTTTTACAAATTAAGCCTATTTAGAAGATACCAATTATTTTGCGCCAATTTATGAACCATTCGGAAAACTTTTACATTTCATTCAGTGCACCAGAAGCAATTCAGGCATAGTTAAATTTTACGAATTTGAAAGTTAAAATTTGAAAAAAAGTCTATTTTAGTAATCTGAGTTTTAATAAATCACTCAAAGTTAGGTATGTGTAGAGTCTTAGATCGTCTTGAGAATTACAAACATCAATTATCATCAACAAAAAAAAACATAGAGAGACAACTTAGAAGATAGAAAAAATCAAAAATCAGCTCCTCTCTAAAATTGTCCAACAAATAACACTGGAAATAAAATGGGTAATATTGGTTTAAGATATATCATTTCACAAATATATCAGACGCATGCTGGCTTAATTTTCATGTCTCTTTCATGTTCAAAAAAAGTTAAATTTAGATCATCCCAACAGCAATAGTTATTACTGATATGACTTAAAAAAATCCCGAAAGATTTATTATGCTTAAAGCATTTTGTAACTTTGCTTATAGTGTGAGGTTCAATAAAATTTAAAGACTGAAATAGTTGAGCATTTTAGAGTGGTCGTCAAACCTCAATCGAGCCGTAATGGCTCAGGAAATAAAGTGCTCGCTTTCCAATGAGGTGAACCGGATTTGAATCCCAGTGATGGCTGCTCGATATGAACTCTGCATCTGGCTTGCACCAATCACTCTGCTGACTTAAAATATCCTTAGTAGTAGGCAGATCATGAGTTAGAGTCCCCTTGCTTTCCGGCTAACCATGCGAGGTTCTCGTTATCTTCCTCTTCATGTAATGCAAATGCGGGTTAGTTCCATCAAAAAGTCCTCCACGAAGGCAAATTTTTCCCAGTACCTGATCCAAGAGTTCCCTTGTCTCCTGGATTGGGAAAATTGTTGAAAAAATATTTTATTTTAGAATTTATTTAGTAACTTATAAAAATATATAAATAACATGAAAATAATTAGCATGGTATACTTAAGAATAACATGATATCAGAAATTATTAAAAAAAAAATATCCGTCCCCTCTATAAGTTGACCGTTACTGACCAAGAAAGCTATGCTTCGCAAGTGTCCAACATACACTACACTATTAAAATTTTCCTTTCAAAATTATGGTACAATAACTGGCAGCTGTCTGTCCATCCGATTAACCGTAAAAATTACGGTAAAGACCATTTTTTTCCTTTATGGTTTTGAAAACATTTACAAAAAGTATTGTTATAAAACCATAAATACAAAACAATACAATTTTGCAACCATTTACAACCAGCATTTTTCATAAAAGTAAAAAATAATTAATTATTTAACTAGACATAGGAGCTCTGCATTCCGTAAGGTAATGGGCATTGGAGGTTGCCGGACACTGGAAATTCTTCATGTGTTGAAGGGAATATTGTGGTGTCAACACTAGGACTCGAACTCCAGTTCTGCCGGTCATGAGATTGACAGATAAGCCCACTCGGCTATGATATGTACTCAGTTGCAAAGAACTAAGTAGTTTCATAAGGTGGTTCTAGTTGGTGAGATAAGATTCTGGTTGTTTAACCGCATTATGTGAAAGCAGCTAATAAGCAGTTTTTCTCAAACTTAACAGTTTGATTACCATTTTATTTATGGTTATTTGACTGTTCTGATTAAATATAGTAAAATAACCATTCAATAAATTGTTATTTAACCGTTTTTTCCGAAACATTTCTAACAGTGTAGCTTTCCTCTATATATGTACTTTTTTCTATTCACTGTGTATACACATTTATTTTTCACCGGTTTCAGATGAATATTTCGTATTATTTTGAATAATCACAAACATTAGCTGACACCAAATTCTTTGGTTTACAACGTTGGAAATCAATACATCAAAACCTCATTATTGTATTTGTTTTTATCAATGTTTATATCCTATCTTAATTACAAAATAATTGATTGTCCGTTCATTAAATCATAATACGAGAGTTTCCTTTCTTAAAAGGAAACGGAAAATCGCATCACTGATTCATATTGTTAAACCATCATCAATCCTTGTTAGAAATAAATGTATCAGTAGGTAAGTTTTGCTGGTAAAAAAAAGTTTTCAGTATATTGTTTTCAGCTAAAGTACGTTTTATTTGAGATAAAAAAAAATTCAGAAAAGCAATATATTTGAAAATACTGGAACATAGAAAAACACAAAACAAAACTCAAAAATAAACATAAATAAACATGTACAAGATATTTTATTTATATATTATGTAATTTACAGTTTTCTGATAGATTAATTTGCTAATCATATAAATACCATTAAGTAAAAACATCATTAGTTTTTTTAAAAAAAATATTAAAAAAAATCCTTTCTTAAGAAAAAAGAATTATTTTCTTTGTTTATTTTACTCACAATAAAAATGTGTACAGCATAAATGAAAAACTCGATACATTTATTTCGAATAACAAGTTGTATGCAAACAATAATTTCTAAAATTAAGAATTTTTCATTTATAAAAATCAAAATGTTTATAAATAAGAATATTCCAACCGAAAAATTTAATCATCAATCACCATTTTCAAATAAAATTTTTAAGTAACAATTATTCCTTTTAACTTACGTATTTAAAAAATTAAACTGTTTCGAAGTATTCTTTTTTTTCTTATACACTCTTGGGCATAAAAGTTTTAAAACAAGTAGTTTTAAGTACATTGGTGATTTTCTTTTTCTTAGAAAACAGTGTCACATAATCAATTCTGTTGTACCAATAGTCAATAAATCACTAATTAAATGTACATTTGATTAAATGATTAAATGTATTTCATTTAAAAGAGTGGACTAACACTTTCTAAGGAGTATTTTAATTATTTTAAAAACACAAACTTTTAAGAACACAAAAAAAACTTTTAAAAACACAAACTTAACAAACTTTTTCATTAATCTCAGATTTTACCTACTTAGGAAGGAAAGCATGTTACGAAAAACCGCAATGTTCTCGACTCCCAACTTTCTAAGATACTCTTGCCAATTATAATATCATTAGTGTCAAAGAATTTGTCACGTGACACATATTTTCCCTTATCCGTAACATCGTAACTAAAAGCTTGATTTTTTATCCAAAAAAAATTGTGTAAAATACAGTATTGAGTCATTCGAGAAAAATTTTATAATACATTGTAAAATCCGTACAACGAGTCATCACTTGGAAATATCCATTAAATTCTCAAAATTGCATTAATATAATGAAAAACACATTTCCATTCATTATTAAATTATGCAATAAAAACACATTTCCATTCATTATATGAATTTGAATTCAAATGTGATAATAACTCGACAGAAACAACTTTTCTAATAAGGAGCATCATGGCCTTTTCAACCTAGTTCCCTTTTACATCTTTTGATAACGCTTTGATCTTTTGCAATAGAGGCGCAGCAAAAGGTCATCTTAGGTCTCGACATCAAAACATTTCATTTTTTTCGATATCTGAAACTATTACTGTCCACCCCTAACTAAAATATTCTTATTTTTCCCTACTTAGGAAATATGTGGGCGCAATCGTGGGTGTCACTGTTGGACATCGCTCAACCTTACTTGGGAAAACCCTCTGTAGATGTCACACCCATAATGGAAGCTAAGGTAAACAATTGTCTGGTTTTTATAGTCATTTGGGTGGACAAAATCCCACTGAAATTGATTTATTTCAAAATGTCTTGTATTTAATTTTTTTTTAAATGTCACTGACAAAATAAATTCTTTAGAAAATATGTTATTTCTTTTAACGTTTCTTATACTAACATTGAGATGCAGAGGTTGGACAAAATGATGGAAACACTATTGTACTTTTTTGTTCATATTTCTCAATAAATACTAAAAGAACCATTTTCTTACTTAAGAAGTATTTGCATCACGCAATTTCTCATACTTATCAAAGAAGTTTAAATAAATTTGAGGGACCGACAGTAAAATTCAAACGGGAAATAGTGTTTTTAAACACCCTAAGCCAAAAAAAGTAGCAATAAGTTTGTAACTTGTAAAAATTGTTTCGGTTATATGCAATAAATGTCCAAAACTTCGTTAGTCTAGCTTAAATATTTCTGGAGATACTGGCATTGTTATAAAATAAAATAAAAATTTGTCTTGCTTTTTTTTCTGCTATAACTTTAAAAATATTCAGCAAAATTCAACGAAATTTTTAGAGTAATTTGAAATTAATTACAAAATTTTTGCTTTAAAATTACGAAAAAAAATTGGTTAAACTGTGCAATATATAAAAAATTAAAGTAGTTTTTTTATGCTGTGCATGATCGAAAAGACATTTAACAATTTTTTTTAATTAATTTTGTGGTGAATCATATTTGGCAACTAATGAAAAAAATCTGATCTGGGTATCTTAAAAATTTAATTTGTTTCTAGCAATTTTGTATTTAGTCTTTGTAATTTTTAAAAAAAAACTCAAAATGATGGGGTTGAAAGGGGTTTTCTACAAATATTATTTTGCATCACAAGACAAAATTAAGTAATGAATGATAACACCTTACAATGAACGCTCATACACCGATATATGATTGTATAAGGAAAGAGAACATGCGAAGGAAAAGATATTTTTATGGGGATGATCCCCAACAATGTATGTGTCATTTTTAAAAAATCGTGTTTAATAGTAGAAAATAAAATTTGTAGAAAACCACTTATTTTTTCTAGCTTTTTTTTTTAAAAAAAAGTGCAAAAACTACTTAGAAAATTGCTTGAAACTTTTTTCACTGCAATCACACGATTCACAGCAAAATTAAGAAAAAACAAATTTAAATTTTTCCCTCGTTTGCGCAGTATAAGAGAACCTTCTTTAATTACTCATATCTTGCGCAGTTTTGAACAAATTTTTCTCAAATTTTAAAGTAATAATTTTGTAATTAATTTTACAATGGTCCAAAAATGTTGTTTAATTTTATTTAATATTTTTAAAGTTATTGAAAAAAAGTAAGGAAAAAAAATTTCTTTACAAAAATGTCCATATCATTATAAATATTTAAGATAGGCTTACGAAATTTTTTAAAATTATTACACTTGATAGCCAAAACAATTGTTATAAGTTACAAATTTATTGCTACATTTTTTGGTATAGGTTATTCAAAAACACTATTTTCCGTTTGTAATTCATTGTCGGTCCTTGAAACCTCTGAAAACTAACTTCTTTGATAAGTATAATAAATCGCATAACCAAAACACTTATTAATTTATAAAATGTCCTATAAAATTACCTTAGACTTTTAAAAATTACGCTTTCATTTTTTAAAAATATTAAAATAATACTTACAATTATCAATGCTTAATGAATATATAATGGCTGAAGACAATGACTTTATAAAAGCCTAATTTATTAATATACGCAGTGAATATTTATTGTACGAGTATTCTATATTGTTCAAGTAATAGAAATCCCTAAAATTAATGAAAATTTAAATAATCCAATGAAAATTTTATTTTTTTAGCAATCTAACTCAATTATCCGAACTTGGACTTTATCACTGTACTTTATTTTATGAGTATCTGCAAATTTCGATGTTGGTATTTGTACAAATTTTAATACAGGTAATTTTTAAATGAAATGTTAAAAATATATTCAATTTCCAATCATATATCTGTCTAATTCAATTAAATCTCCCTAACGAAAATAATTCTCTTCGCTATATCCCAAAAACCTTGACAATTTAATTAATTTAAATATTTATTTTCAGAATCTAAGTGCTTTGGAGATGTTTCAAATATCCGAAGAGTTTTTTACATCACTGGGTTTAAAACCCATGCCAGCCGAGTTTTGGAAACACTCTCTTATTGAAAAACCAAAAAACAGAGAAATTATTTGCCATGCATCTGCATGGGACTTTTGCAATGGAAAAGATTACAGGTTCGTTCAAATTTCATGTATAAGTCAAAACATACTTTTTAAAACTTAGGTTCTGATTTTTTTTAAAAAAAATATTACTTTGAAGTAACAAAAAAATATCATTTTTGACTCATTTTTAACACGTACTATACTAGTTTGAAATCCTAAAAATATTGTTAACGTTAAGATCATCAGAGATATGTTAAAATTCACAGCTGTGATAATTACTTGAAATGCAATTCATAATTTCAGAATTAAGCAATGTACAGACATTACTATGGAAGATTTAATAACAGTTCATCATGAAATGGGCCATATTCAGTATTTCTTACAATATGCAAGACAACCAAACGTTTTCAGAGAAGGAGCAAATCCAGGTAATATTTAATATCAACAGGTGATACTATCTTAAGATGCGCATTTACGTTAAGAATTAATATTTGTTGCATATTTAAATTTCAGTTTTTTAAAAAAAAAAGTAAGGAGAAAATTTAATGTTTTTTAATGTAAATGTTTAATGTTAAACGATGAAACATAAGAGGAAAAAAAGCTAAGAAAGATTTATTTCATTTTCGTATATGCATATTTTGAAAATTATTCTGTGGAGTTATTTGAAAGCTTGCCGAATATCAAAGTATTTGTTAGAAATAACAAAAAATTGCTTAGTAAATTATAATAATCATGATTTTTTTCTAATTGCAAGCAATATTTACTATTTCTTACTAAAATTAGTTTTATTATTCTAATTTCAGTCTAAAAAGTAAATAGTTATTTTTTCTGAATAATTAAGCAATAAATAATAACTATAATATTATTTGTGTAATACTTTAAAAAAACGAACTTTTTTAACTATCGATGTTTTTCAAACTGTTTTATTAACTAAATGAACTAAAGCAGTTTTGATCAAAATGAAAATGGTATTAAAGCAAAGAGATTAAAATATTTTATTAAAACTCTTACTTGAACTTATATGTAATTGCTCTCTTTTATTCGATAGTGTCTCACAAGTGTGGAATATGGAATTAAAGATAACAAAGTTGTAATAATTTTTCACTACATTTCCTAATACTTTATTTTATAGGTTACCATTTTGGAGTCGTAATTTCTAAAAAAATCATCCGAAAATTTCGGTAGTCGTTTTGTTCTACGCTTTCCGTTTCATATAGTTTTCTAATTTACAAAAAAAACTTTATGCGTTAAATTAAAAAATATTGAGAAGTGAATTACCTTTGATCAGTTAATATTTGGTTAATATAACAATAAGACAATATTAGATATTTTTACGGATTTAAAGCTTGAAATGAGTAAAATAAAATCTTTGCAGGATTCCATGAGGCAATTGGAGACGTCCTTGCTTTGTCTGTCTCAACTCCTACACATCTGCAAAAGATAGGTCTTCTAGAAGAAGTAGCCGATGATCCAGGTAATAAATAATAAACCTCAGGTTTCGGAATAAATCTAAATCTAACAATTAATAGGTTACATGAAATCGATTATTTTAAGGCGTTAGATGTTATTATGAAATTTGGTGCGATTTATTTTTATTTTATTTTTTTTATTTTTTTGAAACAAAGATAAACCCAGATCTGAAATAAACATTTAGTTCATAAATGAGAAATTTTATAGTTCAGTAGATAATTGGTCAGTGAATAAATCAAAACACTTACTTCCATATTTAATACTGATCAAAAACTATTTAGACTATTCAATGAATTACCATACATTTACTAAACATTAATCACCATCCGGAAGATGCAAATAATCAATAATTTGATTCAAAAACAATCATTGTGAACAAAAATTATTTTCAATGAAAGAATTTTTAACTAGAATTGAGATATGCTAGAAAAAGACTTGAGGCCTCCTGCTAACAGTAATTTAAATTCTAGTTAGCTCGGTAGCCAAATGTAAGTAAAAGAATCCATAATTTTGATTAGAAAATTGATTGTCTTCAAAGTTTGGATTCTCTATTAATAAGAACTTCAAAAATTTAAAATGCGTTTGCCGTGGGAATTTAATACGCGTTTCTTTTAAAAAGATAACATTTAGCAAGAGAACTTTAAAGGTAGTAAATATTTATGAAAATGTATTAAGCAATTGTCGAAAGATAACTAGTTTAGAGAATTTTATTTCCACTCAGAAAATGTTACTTTGGATATTTTCCTTGAGAAAAAGATCAAATCAGATAATAAATATAAATTAAGTTCTTAAATAATAGAAATATGTTAGGCCTATAACAGAGGCAGAAAACCGTGAACGTTCTTAACCTTTATTTACCCATTTGTTGCTTTTAAGCAGCACAGCTTTCATGAATTCTCCGAATTTTACTTTTTTCTTTCGTTTAAACTTTTTTTTCTATTTCTACCTAAAGTGACAGTGTTTCCTCTTTTTTTAGTAACTGCTATTTTCAATACTATTTTTGCTCTTATTTTCAAGTAAACAAGTTTGCGTTTGATGCATTGTTAATGTCAAAAGCATAAAGAAAGATAAGTTTATTAGTATTATTTACGAAAAAAATTCTGAATTTTTTTTCAATTAAGAGTGACATTTGTTTAAATATGTATAAGTGCAATAGAATTAAATAGAAAAAACTATAGAGAATAGAACTAAAAAAAACATTTCAAAAAGAATTCAATACAAATTTAAAAACAGTTCTCGTGTCATTTTTAATTGAAAAAAAAACTGAAAAAACTTTTAAAAAACAGTGCCTATGGAGGTAGGTGTGAAAAGATAGGTATAACTAAGGAGATAGGTGTGAAAAAATCAATTAAAGTGCTAAATAAATTGTTTTTTTTTCTTTTTTGTTCTTTTTCTAATCATTATTTTCTTCTAGAGGGTGATTTGAACTTCCTGCTGCGAACTGCTTTAGACAAAGTTTCATTCTTACCATCTGGTTACCTTATTGATCTTTGGAGATGGGGTCTCTTCAGTGGGGAAATAAAACCCGAAGAAATGAATACAAAATGGTGGGGTCTCAGGTAAGTTAATCACATTAGGTTTATCATATTCAGAAACAAAAAATTTACTGAAAATTCCAATAATTTTAAGTTTCAAAAATAATAACTTTAAATATATTTATAGTTAAAATGTTTGGACAATTATGCGAAAACTAATTTTCTAAATCAGGTCTTTGGACTGTAACAATATCAAACAATTCTGCAATGAGAAAAAAAGTATTATCAAAAGAATACCATAAAGTTTACCAGAATATGGTAAACTTTAAGGTGTTGCGAGCTCAATGGGAACAACAAAAAGAGCGACAATTCTTAAGGTAGCGCTTTGGTAATGATTTTGGCAAAATTAACAATGAGATATGGTTTTATATTATATGATGAAATTTGGTAATATTTGGTACTTAAAAGTATGGCACAAAAATGATTTAGCTAAATGGAATTTTCAGTTTAGTATTTTTTACTAAGTGTGTGGTAATAAGAACTGAAATTTTAAAATCCGGTATTTCCGGCTAACTGTTACCATACAAGAGGAAAAATTACCAAAATAATGGTTAAAATTCTATAAATTTCGGTTTTATTAACCAGAATTATGGATTTTGTAGCGGAAATGGCCTTACTATACAGTACTGCAACTTCACCAGACTTTTTTTTCTCCATGTGATTAAGACCTGCAGATGAAACAACTTGCATAGGCTTGACTTTATGCATTGTCAATTTATAAGAATTAAGTTATTGTAAACCATAAAGAAATACAAAGCATTAAATCTTCGTAATTCTTGTAATGATCTTCGTAATAATTTATCAATATTTATAATATAGAGGCTAAATTGTATGAGATTTTATACAGTTAAGAACTTTGAAGAGTTTTTGAACCCTAATATTAATCAAGAAAGATTGTCCCCAAATTTCTTTTAAATTGAATCATAATATAATAGTTCAACTAGAACTAGAGTATGGTTTAATTTAACATCTTTTTAAAGTTGTGGCAAATTTCCATGGCATTATAGTTCA